>NW_020800420.1:0-59118 GCF_003590095.1 Trichoplusia ni | reverse complement strand
ATATCAGTTAATGGACGATTAGGTAGCTCTCTTATCAGTTTTTTGATGAATTTATAAACAAACCTGTACCATTTTTATGTGGTTTAATGTACAAACCCTTTTCCTATAGCTAATGCTTCCATAGTTTTATTGTGTCGTTCAGTTTCTTGTAAATTTTTTTGAGCTGTTCTATAATCGTTAACAGTTTTTGCGATACCAGCAGCACCACCCGCTAAAGATCCTAATGCCGATAAACCAGCAAAAATTGGGATCAAAGGCAGAACTCCACCAGTTTTCGGTATGGGTATGACCCGAGGAACTCGTACTTTCTGTATGCAAGGAAATATTTTTCTTGCAGCCAAGTAAGCGGCGTTTATAAGAGCCTTACTGTCCTTGTGTTTTAGTTTTCTAATTTTTGATCTTATTTTCGACACAAAAACTGTTAAACGTTTTAATTCCTGCACCAGACTTTATTTTGGCTTTCATGACTTTGCTCACTAACCATGAGCTAAGTTTTTCCCCTTTTCCTGCATCCTTAGACCTAAGTCTTTGTTTAGCCATGTTAAACAGTTGTAAATCGGCTTTGTGTCGATTAGGTAAATCTGTATGGTTCTGATATGCAATATCGTGATGCATACAAGCTTCGTCTAACTTGTTTACGCCTCGATCTCCACGTAGTAAACGTTTTTGAAGTTTAGTACCTGGTCCACAATAATTGTAACCAGGCAAATGAAGTTCAAAGGGTAAATTATTAATCACACTATTTACTAGTCCACCACCTTGCATCGTTCAAAGCAAAATGAAAGACATGTAAGAAATAATAATGTTTATATGAATGATTTTATATCTACTTTTTATCAATTCACAATCGCAGCTCTGTTGATCCAACTATTTTCTGCGTTACTTAAACCTAACCATTTCACAAACAATTTATTTCCTTTTCTTTTTAAAACTTTTTCTATCAAATAAACGCTTGGGAAATATGTTTTTTGAAGTTCCGGTTCATAAAAAGTTCCTAAAATAGCTTGTTTTCGTTGATCTTCTATGTGATACGTTGTGGGTGTGGTATTGTTAACTTTTTTTATGGTAAATATTTCAGTTGACCAATTAGGAGTATATCCCTTTTTAAAAAACATGCTTGTATTTACTAATGCGAACACTGTCACCAACTTTGAACTTTGGTACGCAACGAAAAGATATGTGCTTATGTGTTCTTTTTATATTTTCTTTTACGTTTAACTCATTGCATTTATTTACTTCAACAGGTTTGCATTTAATAGTACGGTGCTTTGTGTTGTTATACATTTTCAACGTATCTTGTAACACCGTTACATACCACTTGTAGTTTTCGTTCATACTAAAACACTTATACAATTTATTTTTAATAGTTTTTATCAAACGCTCTACAATTGAAGCTTTCTTTGTAGAAAAGGTCGAGTAATGGTTAATATTAAACCTTTTCATGAGCATTTGGAATGATGTATTATAAAACTCTGTTCCTGAATCTGTTTGTAAATTAACTGGTTTGCGTTGACTTTTATTGAGTATGTTCTCAAATGCAGTAGAAACATCAATTTTATTTTTCGATTTGAGCGGTTCTGCCCAGGCGTATTTTGAGAAACAATCAATTACCAATAATATGTAATTGTAACCTTTGTTGTATTTTCTTAAATTTTGCATGTCCATTAAATCGGCTTGCCACAAATCATCAATCCCTTTTAAAATGACAGATCGTCGATTAAAATTTTTTCTCGCTGCTTTATGGATTTCATTTACAATTTCTTGTTTGGACATTATGATGACTTTTTAGGTGCTAATAAGTTATCTACAGCTGTTTTTGTGTAAAACTTATCTTCTAAATGAATGGAAACTTCATATATCTTCGCTTTTAAAGTATTTTGTACATCGTCCATAATTCGAGCTTGCATTAACAGCATGGCTTTATGTAAATCTTTTGTTATTTTTGTTATGAATTGATCGACATAGACCTTATTTACAGCGTCATCTGGCTCTACAGGAGTTCTGACACCTCTTAACGTTGCAGCTTTCAAATCAAATTCACCATTTTCTGTTTTTGTCAATGAATTATCATTACTCTCGAATAATTCTGTCAATCGCATTCTTTTATGAATATAATGACCAAATTTGTCTATATTCATTTTAAATGTAGTAGTATTAGTATGCTTTTTATTGAAGGGTTAACAGTAAAATGAAACTTATATAGACGATGGATGATATTTATTAACTGATAACCTTACTTTCACGTAATTCTTCAATGATGGAGATTATTTCATTGTCCAGCCCAGTGTTGCCAGCGTCTCGTGAAGCAATCAAAAGTTTTAATCTATCCACTAGTTCGTTTGGATTGTCCCAATAAACATAGTCTACGTTTTTTCTCCACACTTTTGTCAAGGGTAGTCCATTTCCCTTTGGTTGATTATAGATCTGATTTGTACTTTGTAATTTGAAAAGAGGTTTAATAATTTGCAAATATTTTTGTCCTTTGCTACTTTTGATGGGTTTGTTTGGTTCAAAATCTCGACGATGTGCATTTGTATCGAGCAGCATGGACTTGTAATGTTGCATATCATTATCTGTCACTATACTCAAGTCTACATCTTTTTTTAGCAGCAACTGTTTCAAACCGGGTGTATTACGATATTTGCGACCCGCGACTGTAACAAAATCGTCACCAATCGTAATGCTAGCTGAACCTAACATAAGTTTTCCACGCTCTATCCGAACACCGAATGGTACATCATGTAGTGCTTCAGGAGATAGGGACCAAGATGATGTATCGCATTCTTCGTTCTTATCACCCATGGATTGAAATGAAGATTCACTGTCGATTTCATTTTCATCACTGCTTTCTTCGTACTTTCTGCTACTAGAGGCTTCATTGTTTAATGTATGACTGTTTTCCAGGATTTTTCCATTTTCATTAGAAGTAGTTTCATTACTGGTGTTGCTTAGTAAATTAAGTGATTCGGTTATAGGTTTAAAAACCGTTTCTAATGCTTGCTTATTGCCAATCTCAAGCTCTCTCATGGCGCGTACTTTTTTCTTTACAGCCGCTGAAGCATCTACTATTTGTCTTTTCAATGATTTTTCCATCGTTGATAAATGTATAGTTATCTCATAAGAGTTGTTAAGCGAGTAATAAGGTAACAATGTCAGGAGTCTTAAATATATATCATTTTCTTATTCAAAGACGACAAATGTGTCAAACTTATTTCTATAACATCCATTATTTTTAGGGCAATCTTTATTTATTACCAGAAAGTTGTAAGGTTCACTCCAAATTTTAGAACACATTTCACGAAACTGAGCCCAAGTCATATCTGTATTAACGTGTTCTTCATATATGTGCTTCAGATTAATATCATCCTGCTTAAATAGTACGATAAGGTTAGCGTTGTCTCTTACTAACTGTTTTGGCACTTTACTATACGTTTGATTGAGATAAAAACAATCGATATTTTTGTGTCGACCCATTGCAAAGTAATCTCGCATGTTACTTTGATTTTCACATGCAACGTTATCAAATATTATGACAGAGTTCGGTTTGGCATCCTGAACACTTAAAACGTCTTCATTTCCATGATATTTCTGAAATGAAATACCTGGAACTCGTTGTAAAACACTTTCCAGAAATCTATACTTAAGTTGGTGCAAAGTTTTTGAATAAACGTAAACATTTTGAAATTTTAAACCATTTTCATGGATAAGAAGACCAATGAGCAAATTTGTTTTTCCACAATTTGACGGACCACAAATTATACAACGTACTATGTTAGGTAATAATTCACTATGACGAGCATGAGTCTTGGGAATATCATCACAGATAGTGTTTACATTCAATGATTGGGGTTGTTTAATAAACTTCATGTCTAAGAATGGTAAAATACGTTCATAGCCTTCACTTATAAACTTTTTTGATCAATCGAATCACAAATTACACATGGTAAGCCTGTGAGAATACTCGACTAAATGGATCGAGTCGATTATCGGATATTGAACATACTCTACCACTATCGGCTGCGAGGCGCACCCGCCGAGCGACCAGCCACCATTAGGCGTTCTATTCCATGATATGTGTCGCTCATAACCTATTGGGCATTCTGTCCCACGACGCGAATGCGCATGCATGAGCGAAGGAGTGGGACAGAATGCCCAATAATATACTACTACTGTTGTTGTGTCGAGTTTGTTGAGCAGTCGCTGATTGCCCACAATTATAGCCTGGCACTTGGTGGGGTTCACGACCAGACCAAAGCGCTCCACCCAATCCCTGATGCTATCGAGGTCCCTGTTAATGGCATCCACAGCCAAAGACACGGTTTCGATACTTGCCTGCGAGTAGAGCTGCAAGTCGTCGGCATACAGATGATACGCACATCGAAGGTTTTGAGTTATATAATTAATAAACAAGGAAAAAAGTAAATAAAAAAAAAAAAAAAAAAAAAAAATGTTTTATTGCAGTAACTTGTACAACTTTACATTGAATCTTACAATAGAGACCTCCTTTTAAGTAAAAGATATACCTGTGCTAGGAGGCCCCGCTCTTCAGTAACATATTTTAAAATGATAAAAGTGGTGTACAAGGAAAGATATAAAAAAGGACATGCACTTATATTCTAACTAATACAAAGTTATAAATTACAGGTTTTTGAATTAGAGTTAGATTAAACTTTTTTTTAACATTTTTTTTTTTTTAAAGAAAACGTGTGTGTGTGTGTGTGAGCGCATGTGCGTGTGTGTGTGTGCGTGTGTGTGTGTGTGTGTGTGTGTGTGTGTGTGTGTGTGTGTGTGTGTGTGTGTGTGTGTGTGTGTGTGTTTGCGCATGTGTGTGGGTGGATGTGTGTTGTGTGTACCTAAATATGTATCAGTGTGTGTGTAATGCATGCGTGCTTCTACAGTTACAGTGGGGATGCTTGCAGCATGTCTTCTATTTCATCATAGGTTTTATCCTTCAGCCACTGAGCTATTGTCTTTTTGCAGTCTTTAGTTGACAAGGGGTAGATATTGAGTAGATCATTGATTTTATTATATAAAATAGCGGACTTTGCATAGTATTGCCTTTTAGCGTACGTAGTCTTAACATATCCTGTCGGTGCAACGCGATGTTTTCGTCTTCTTTCCGTTAGAAGTGGCTTGTGGGGCAATACTTTGTGTAATTTTATCACAGTATGGAGAATGAATAATTTTCTGACTGATAGTATATTGCTGAGGGAATACAGCTCGTTGGTTGGAAATCTATATGGCTTGGAATACATGACCTTTATTAGAGACCTCTGTGCTCGCTCTAGCTCAATGAACTTCGTCTTCGTTGCTCCACCCCATACGGGTATGCAATAAATCAGAATTGACCGAGCTAAGGAGACATAGATTTCTGTCAGCATTTTTTTAGTCATTACATGTCGTAGGTTTTTAAAAATCCATATCAGTTTCCTGGTACGGGCAATGGTCATATCTGTGTGTACATGCCAGGATAGTCGCTGATCTAATATTACACCTAAGTATTTTATGTGAGTCACTTTTTCAATACTTTGACAGGAACAGTTTGTACAAGTCATATCGCAAGAGTGGATTTTGAGTGTTTTGTTAGATCCAGGTTGTGTGTTGTTGTAGATGGTAAATGCAATGTATTTTGTTTTGGAGATGTTTAGCGTTAGGAGATGTGAACTCAACCAGTTTGTAATACGGAACAGACCCCTTTCAGCAGATTTATATACAGATTCCCATGTATCGCCACAGAAAGCAATGGCCGTGTCGTCTGCATATGAGAAGACACGGCCATTTTTCGGCACCATATTACAAAGCTGGTTTATGTAAATTGAGAAAAGAGTCGGTCCTAATACGCTGCCCTGTGGGACGCCGTAAGTCACGTATGTCTCGTCACTAATATATTCGCCTACCTTAACTCTTTGTCTACGATCTCGAAGGTAATCCGTTAATAAAGCTAACGGACTCCCTCTTATGCCGACATTTTCCATACTACGCACAAGGATGGGGACAGAAACGGTATCAAAGGCCTTTTTCAGATCAAGGAATACGGTTAAACATTTTTTTCCTGAGTCTACCAGTTTAGTTATATGAGTGGTCAATGCTGTCACTGCGTCTTCAGTCGATAATTTATGTCTGAAACCGTATTGAGCATTTGATATGATATTATATTTATGTGTGTAACTATGTAGTCTGACGTTAATGAGCTTTTCAATGATTTTAGATATGGCCGGCAGGACAGATATAGGCCTGTAATTGTTTATGTCGTCTCTGCCTCCACCCTTGTGCACCGGTGTAATTATGGCTTGCTTCAACACAGATGGAAATTTACCTTCGTTAAAACATAAGTTAGCAAGATGTGTTATCAGTGGTACGACTAATTCATGGGCGGTTTTTAAGAATTTAGTTGAGATATTATCCCAACCTGGAGCGCTGTCTGATTTAAGACTCATTAGGACATCATAGACTTCAGTAGGATCGGTTTCAAGAAGCACGAAGGAGGAGCTGTGTGAGTGTATCATGGGATCAGGACCGTGAGGAAGTTGCGGTTGGTGTGAGCAAATAATGTTCTCAGCTAGAGTTTTCCCAGCATTGGAAAAGAAATCATTTATGTAATCTACCGAAGCCTGAGGGGTAGGTTTTATATCTAATAATTCTGAATTTAAAGCTTTCTTTGGTTTGCGATGAGTTATATTGTTTATTGTGTTCCACATTTGTTTTGTATTCTTATTTGCTTTTTGTAATTGTTCCTTATCATATTTTCTTCTAAGTTTTTTAATTAAATTATTACAGAAATTGCGGTATCTCCTATAGGTGATTTTTA
Organism: Trichoplusia ni; assembly: GCF_003590095.1. Lineage (NCBI taxonomy): Eukaryota > Metazoa > Arthropoda > Insecta > Lepidoptera > Noctuidae > Trichoplusia > Trichoplusia ni. The sequence goes on along the minus strand of NW_020800420.1, from coordinate 52,310 downwards.
ATATAACGTTATGGGGATCAGATCGCAACTTTCTCTGCATATTATTTCTATTTTGTATACATCGTAAAATTCCTAAAGTTATCCAGGGTTTAATGATACGGTTGTTCCTTGGAATTAGTGTAGTAATAGTGTGTTGCTGAAGGCAGTTTTGGAGTTTGTTTATTAATTGTACAGATAACTTAACTGGGTCATTGATAGAAAGTAGTTCGGATATATTACTACTTTTTAATGCTGTTATGGTTTTATCAAAGTCTACTTTAGTTTTAGTTTTAGAACATTTATGAGATTTTATAATATTTGATAATTTAAGGAATATCATAAGATGGTCCGTAATACTGGTATTTAAAACAGCAATAGAGGCAGCTTTTTTGGCAGTGTCAAGTTTTAAGATAAAATGATCCAAACAGTTGCCGCCTCTGGTTGGTAACGAGTGACCCGGTAGCAAGCCATGTGTTGCAAGCATATTTAAATAGTTTAATCTGTTTGTACGCTCATATGTTTGCTCGATAGGTTTAGATATTAGATTGATGTTAATATCGCCTGCTATTACAATGTTTTTGTATGATTTGAGTGAGTCTAAATGGTCATTGAGAGAATCTACGAAAAGGTCAGTATTTGTATTTGAAGGCGATCGGTAAATAGCAAGGATGACAAGATTATGTATTTTTATTTGTAAGCATGATGCATGAGTTAAAATTATTTCTCTTACACTAGCCTTGTGCTCTGACTTAATATACGCTACAACGCCATCGCATTGGTTAATATGATTATTTGTAGTAAAAGAATAGTAGTTTTCGATTTCAGGGATAGGTTTGTTTGTGTCTATTCTGCACTCATTTAAGATTAAAAGATCTACATTAAATTTGAACTGTGTTATAGTAATTAGAAAGTCATCCAAATTAGTATATATGCTCCTAATATTTTGAGATACTATTGTGAAATCAGTTTTGCCTATATTAAATTGTTTTATAAAATCATCAATTTGAAGTTCTTTCGATTGTGCTATCGTTATTTCGTCCAATTCTTGCATTATTATATTAAATAATAAATAATAAATAAATATTCCACAACTTTCACACAACGCCGTCTAGTCTCAAACTAAGCAGAGCTTGTATTATGAGTACTAGACAACTGATAAACATACTTATATATTTCTAAATACATACATAATATAGATAAATTACACCCAGACACAGAACAAATGATCGTGCTCATCACACATTCATTTGTCCTGGGTGGGAATCGAACCCACGACCTCCGGTATAGCAGTCAGGGTCACTAACCACTAGACCAACAGGCCAGTCAAATATTAGTACTATCCATGGTAAAATTGAGCTAGCATTCTAGGTTTTAATGCCAAATTGTATATATATACGTATTTTACTCGTCTCGCATTAAGATATACTTTTATACATAGGGAAATATAATTACCATGATTAGTGAATATTATTACTACATTATATGCAACATATGGATTAAAAATAATACCTCGATAAGATTTTACGACCCCGCAGTATGAATGAGTTATGTTGTGTATGCATACATATAGTAAATGAGAAAGTATACCGCCTTGGGGTACGCCAGAAGTCAGGTCACCCCATTTCGAGGTCAATTCGCCACTGCAAACCACCAGACGGCGACCCCGAAGATATGAGGAGAACCAATCCAGGACCTTGGATGACATCATGAGGTGGTCAAGGGTAGAAAAAAGGATGTCATGACTGACGGTGTTAAAGGCATTCGAGAAATCCACCAAAGCAACTACAGTAACCTTGGTGTTCTCCATACCCGCCTTAATATCGCCATTCACTTTAAGGAGCGCCGATGTGGTACTGCAACCAGGCCTAAATCCCGACTGCAGGGGATTCAACAGGTTATGTTCAGCGACATAAGTCGATGAACACAAGCCTCAAGGACTTTGGACAAGAAGGGGAGAATGGAAATAGGTCGGAAGTGATTAGGGTGAGAGGGATTCTGGATTTTCGGCAAAGGAATAACGTGTGTGGTCCGCCATTGGGAAGGAAACGGGCCAGTGTTGAGAGAGAAATTTATGACGTGGGAGATAGGAGGAAGGAGATATTCCAGGATGGTGGTAATCATGCGGCGGCTGATTCCATCGGCCCCCACAGCGTTGGACTTTATGGAAAGGATAACCTTCTTGATATCATCCAAGGAAATGGGTGCGAACAGAAATGTGGGATATCGGGCCGAGGTAATTCGGACAAATAACTTAAGGTGTGCGACTTGGCCTGGAGAGATGATGGCAAAGAGGTGGTGAAATGATCATTATTTTAATCCAAGCCAACCGCACACTGTAGGTCTGAATTCCTCGACTTGCCGATACCTAGCGTTCCGAGGAACTTCCAGACGTCGGCAGGAGAGGAAGAAGTTATATTAGAAAGAATATGTCGGTGTTTACCGTTGCGTATCATCTGGTTACACCTATTTCTTGCAGCCTTGTAGGCGCTCCAGTGCTCGTCGCAGCGCTCTCTCCTAAATCTTCGAAAAGCCCTGTCCCGACGTCTCATGGCCATACGAACTCCAGAAGTTATCCAGGGAGCAGGTGGGCGCTTCAATTTCACCATGCGGATAGGCGCGTGAGTGTCATATAAATTAATTATATTTTTATTGAGAATTTCGACCTTCTCAGAAACGGTAGCGGCTTGTTTGAGTCCATCCCAGTTCACGTTCGAGGCGTCTCTGCGCAGATTCTCTTCGTCCATATGCCTTGTGAGGCATGTATTATACCTATTGTAAGTTCTATCTTGTATTAATCTTTGTATCAATGTAACCATTTATATTATGTTATTCTATCAAATATACTTCAGTATTATTCGGGCATCCACTGGTTTCATTTCATATAAACACCGCACCTTACATGGCGACCCTGCCAAAGAGGTCAACACGCGCGCCGCGAATTTGAGACGTTCGAGTGTACTGTGTACCTACTTAAGTACTGCGAATTATTAGTAACTATGGGGCCAGGGCAGATTTATTATAATTACGAACTTAACGTGAGTGTACGTATAATCTACGACCATGGGCAAACAACAGTCTAAAGAAGAGACCTTCGTCATCCAAAATGCTGCAGGCAGTAACGAAGCGAAAACTGACGAAATTCGTTTTCATATGTCTATAACAAATATTTTCCTGGCCATTATCTTGTTGATTATACTACTTGGGTCATGATGCCATGTACGATGGATAACAAGTGAAATCAATCGGACAACTATGATGAGGAGATCTTTTCTTCGCCGTCGTTTGCAGCCGGGGGTCAACGATAACACTGCTAAAACATATTCAGAAGATATGGTGTGAAGCATAAAAGTGTGTAAAAGTGCGATAAGTGAAAAAAAAAAAGTGCTTAAAAATGTGTTAGTGTGGAAAAGTATAAATTAATTTTAATCGTTTCAATAATCATATGCAAATATTATATCAATCGAGTTGCGTAGTATCTTAGTTTTAAAATAATGCAGTGCCTTACCAAATACGGACTGAACGTGGATTGAACTTTGAACTATGGTGTTAATTGCGTTTGTTTGCATTCGTACTTAATTATAAAACTTAATACTAATGTTATAATATGAATTACAGGTACATAAATATTTTACTTTGCTCTACGTTGTGGTGGTAAGTACCTAATGGATATAATTTTAACATTGTATAATGATTTAAAGAAAATAAGAATAAATTTAATAAAGTTAGGACCGAAACGAAGGACAGAGAGAGTGTTGGAAAATAAGTTAATTGAAATTGATGCTATTTATCAACAGTATGAGACTTGGATAATTGATTTTAATGATAAAGTTAAGAATAAATATTATAGTAGCCAAGATATTTTATTAATACAAAAGCATTGTCGTGAATTTTTAGATTTACATGAGGATATTTTATTGTTGTGTCAGAGTGATAAGTCAGAATCTTTTTCGAAGATGAGTTCATTTGATTTAAAAACTGCCTTAAACCTTTTACCTGTTATGACAAATGAGGAGTCTAATACAAAGCAGTTGATTGATAATATAGAGTATTATAATTCTATTTTAAAAGAAAGTTCTTGTAAACAAAACTTAATAAACTTTGTGCTAAAAAGTAAACTTTCTCAAGAAGCTAAGATAAAGTTAAAAGCGAAATATGATACTGTAGACGAGTTAATAAATGATATGAGAAGTGTGTTATTGTGTATGAAAGCTGCAACGGCAACACAAAATAAGTTGCAAAGAATTAAACAAAATGAAAGTTCAATTGCGGATTACGGGAAGGATATTACAGAATTATTTGTAGATCTGACGATTGCGCAAGCCGACGGCAATGATCAATGCTATAATATATTAAAACCAATAAACGAAAAAATGGCAACTAAGCAGTTTGCCAGTGGGTTGCGGAATCGTAGATTAAGTACGATTATATCTGCTAGAAATTACAGCTCGCTTAAAGACGCTGTCCAGGCTGCACAAGACGAGGAAGTCACCATAGGTGCACCTTCTGGAGAAGTTATGGGTATGTACAAACAGCCTTATAATATTTTTTATAACAGGAGCCATTCAAATAATTATAGAGGCCAGCGTGGAGGTCACAGTAATTTTTATTCGTACAGAGGACGAGGCCGAGGACCGCAGCATGGAGCCCACTTTGCTTCTCGAGGGCAGTGGACTCAAGGAGGAACTACCGGTCGCAAACAACATAGAGGTAAATTTTATAATTCAAATAGAGGAAATCAAGGGATGCGTAGGGAACGCAACGTTAATTTAATGCAAAATTCGGAAACTGCGGGAGAATCGGAAGTAACATCTAATCAGTTTTTTCGTGAATAACGGTGAAAATGTTATCTTATCCAGTGACAGTAATTGTTACATTTATTTGCATTCACCATTGTATCGTAATAAGAAACACAATTTTTTAGTAGATTCTGGAGCATCGTTGTCAGCGTGTACGTATAAACATGCTCTCGAATGTAACATTCCTATCCATAAAGAGAATGTATCCATAAACGGTTTAGGTGGCAAAGTACAGGCAATCGGATACCTATATTTATCATTCTTCTTGAATGATGAAACAATTAGTCAGAAGTTTTATGTTTTTCATACCTTGCCCATTAAGGGAAGTGGAATTTTAGGCCGTGATTTTTTAAACAAGTTTAAAGCTCAATTAGATTTTCATAAAAATATTTTAACATTACGTAATAATATTTCAACTTTTTCTTTGCCATTGGTAAATAAACATAATGTTACTTTTGACATTCTTGCTAGAAGTGAGTCTATACATTTTATATATACGAACATCGATGAAGATTGTGTAGTGTCATCAAAACAATTAAGAGATGGAGTATTTCTAGCAAGCTCTATAGGTAGTCCTCAAAACGGATTAATACCTATTCGGATATTAAATGTAACTGAAAATGACTTAACACTTACAGAAATAGAGCCTTCCATTGAGAAACTTAGTAAGTTTGATGTTTGCATATTCGAAAAAACACAAAAAAACGCTGATAGAGTAAAAAAGTTATTTTCATTAATGAAATTGAAACATTTAAATGATAAGGAGCAGAAAACTATTGAAAACATTTGCGCAAAGTATTCAGATATATTCTACCTTCCAGGAGATCAGTTAACTACAACAGATATATATACCATACTATTTCTGTAAAGCCTAACACAAATCCAGTATTTTCAAAACAATATCGTTTGCCATATTCTCAAAAGATGAAGTAAAACGCCAAATTAATAAAATGTTAGAGGAAGGTATAATCGAGCCTAGCAAAAGCGATTGGTCAAGTCCGATACTATTAGTACCCAAAAAGTCAGATACAACGGAAGATAAAAAATGGCGGTTAGTGGTTGACTATCGGAAGCTGAACAATTGTATAGAGGACGATAAGTTTCATTACCAGATATCACAGAAATTTTAGAATCATTGACGGGTAGTATTTATTTTACGCATTTAGATTTGCATCAGGGTTATTATAATGTAAAGTTAGATGAAAATAGTAGAAAATTCACAGCTTTTTATTCGGGACAGTACCAGATGACGCGTATGCCGATGGGACTGAAAACTAGCCCGAGTTCGTTTTCAAGAATGATAACGATGGCGATGGCTGTTTAAATTATGAAAAATGTTTAATATATTTGGACGATTTTGATTGTATTTGGCCGAAATTTGACAGTTCATAACAAGAATTTACAAGATATATTTGAAAGATTAAGGGCTGTTAACTTAAAATTAAATCCAGCAAAATGTGATTTTCTCAGGAAAAGAATTTCTGTATTTGGGACATGTTATTTCAAGTGAGGGCATAATGCCTGATCCTGCAAAAATAACTACTGTACAAAATTATCCGCGCCCCACAAACACAGACGAAGTAAAACGATTTGTAGCTTTTACTAACTACTATCGAAAGTTTTTACCAAATTTCGCTGAAATTGCACATCCTTTAAATAAATTGACCAGAAAAGGCGTACCATTCGAATGGAATACTGAATGTGAGCAATCTTTTGAAACTTTAAAACAACGTTTAGCAAGCCCACCTATATTACAGTACCCCGGATTTTTCAGATCAAAATCGTTTCATTGTTCAAACCGATGCGTCAAACAATGCCATAGGAGCAATCTTATCTAATGGGAACGGATTACCAATAGCTTATGCTAGTAGAAGTTTAAACAAAGGCGAAAAAGAATTATCCAGTAATTGAAAAAGAACTTCTTGCGATAGTTTGGGCTGTTAAGTATTTTCGCCCATACTTGTATGGTCGACCTTTTAAAGTACTTACAGACCACAAACCACTTGTTTACTTGTTTAACATGAAAGATCCTTCTAGTAGACTTATGAAATTCAGAATGACGTTAGAGGAATACAATTTTGAAGTACATTACGTTAAAGGTTCTGACAATGCAGCTGCAGATGCACTGTCTAGAATCACTTCAAAGGATTTGGAAAGAGATGCATGAAAGTGTGTTGAATGTAATGACGAGAGCACAAACAAGAAAATTAAATAATGCTAATTCTGCGTTAGATATGGATACTTCAGACTTGAGGCCTGATCAAACCGAAAGAATCAGTCGAATTAAGATTTATTGATATTAAAGGATTAGAGAATTTAAGGAAACTAAGAATAATTACTAAAGAAAACAAAATATTGTGTTACGTTGAAAGTAAAAGGACTGTTTATGTGAAATTTTTAAACTCTCAATCGCAAATGACGCGAGACGAGTTTGTGAGAGAGATTGATAAATTTTGCAATTTATTAAATATAGAAGAAATATACATATTAAAAAGCAAAGATAATGATATTTTCATAAAAAAGTTATTAGAAGAGATTAAAAATAATAAGAGTAGGTGCGGACCACGCATATGTATATTAAGTGATGTGAAAAGAATTGAGAATAAGGATGATAAAAAAGTTATCTTAAATGACTTCCATCTCTTACCTAGTAGTGGCCATGCTGGTATGAGACGGATGTCAAACAATATAAAGAAATACTATTTCTGGCCCGGTATTGATAACGATGTACGGAAATTCGTAAAACGTTGTGATAAGTGTCAGCGACAAAAATATTCATTACCAAAGAAAGAACCAATGGTGATTACTAGTACCGCAAATACTGCATTTGAAAAAATATTTTTAGACCTTGTTGGTCCTTTGGAGACAGATAACGATAATTTTACATATGTATTGACTTTACAATGTGAACTCACGAAATATGTGAAAGGCTATCCCTTAATTTCCAAAAAAGCAGAAGAGGTGGCAAGATCTTTTGTAAATAACTTTATTCTTAGGTACGGCGTGCCAAAAGTAATCGCAACAGACAGAGGTAAGGAGTTTTTATCGAGATATTTCAAAAGGTTTGAACATTACTTAACATTGAACAATTAAATTCTACAGCATACCATCACCAATCAATAGGAGCCCTAGAAGTTACTCATAAACATTTGAATGCGTTTTTGCGTATTCAAACGGAGAACCATCCTGAGTTGTGGAGTAAGTGGATTCCATTTTGGTGTTTTGCTTACAATACAGGCGTACATACAGAGACAGGGTTTACTCCCTACGAGTTGGTGTTCGGTAAGAAATGTTCTCTTCCCAGCAATCTGACCAATGACTTGGAACCTCTTTATAATTTCGAGAGTTATCCGCATGAGTTAAAGTACCGTTTGCAACTTTCTCAAAGAGAAGCAAGAAATAATCTTGTAAAAAGTAAGATGAATAGGAAAATAATGTATGACAAATATGTTAATCCTGTTAGTTATAACGAAAATGATTTAATTTTAGTTAAAAATGATACACTAGGTAAATTAGATAGCATTTATTCAGGTCCTTACAAAGTAGTTAAAGACATACCACCAAACGTAGAGATAATAAATAAATATGAAAAAAATAATATTATTCATAAAAATCGGCCGAAACCTTACCATACAAATTGATATTAATTACCTAAATGTACATGATATAAACTATAATATAGAGAAAAAAAAAAAAAGAACCTTACTTTTTTTTTTTTTTTTCAATAAGTGCGGTGATGTGAGGCATGTATTATACCTATTGTAAGTTCTATCTTGTATTAATCTTTGTATCAATGTAACCATTTATATTATGTTATTCTATCAAATATACTTCAGTATTATTCGGGCATCCACTGGTTTCATTTCATATAAACACCGCACCTTACAGCCTAAAGGAACGCAAGTGCAAAACTTTAGGACTTGGTTTGGGAGGTTTGAAGATATAGGAGAGAAAAATAAGGTCGTGGTGGGAGAAACCAGGAGCAGGATACTGACTAAAGGATGAAACAAGGAGCGGGGAGGATGTAAGGATTAGGTCGAGCCAGGTGTCATGTTCATCGGAATTGTGGTGAGTGGCGTGTAGGGGAAGAACGGAGTTTGCGGGAACGAGAGGAACTGTGGGATAGGAGATCGGTATTGAAGTCGCCCATAATAACAATATGCTGATATTCAGACCCTAGAGATTCCAGTACCGGCTCGATACTGGAGAAGTAGTCAACACAAGGGGGGCAGTATACGACACCTAAAACAATTTTGGTACCATTGACACATGCTTCGATGAAAATAAATTCGGCGGTAGTTGAGTTTGCAGGGGAGGAAACCAGAATTTTTTGTGAGAGGCTGCTTTGGAGGTAGATGGCTACACCACCGCCCCTTTTCCCTACGCGATCATTCCTAATTAGAATAAAGCCGGGAAGAGGATAAGTGGTAGAAAGTAGGTGAGGCTTAAGCAAGGTCTCCGAAATCAGGACGGCATGAACGTCAGCATCAGTGAAGGTGTCAAAAAAGTAACTGTAATGACTGGGGACACTCTGAGCATTAATGTGACATATATTTAAAAATTTCCGGGACTGGGATACAAATGATTTTCGCACCAGGTCACCTAGAGTTTCCGCTTTAGAACAGTAACTGTTGTTTAACGAAGAGCCAGCTAAGTGGAATTAATCATTGTCGCTTGACATAGATACTATAAATAAATATTATATATATCTTAAAACTTAACAAGAGTAGAAGGGACCTAAACTGTTAATTTAAGTACAACAAACACAAATAAGGTAAGCTAAACGTATCTCAGCACCACCCGCCAGCAAACAGATTATAATAGACAAGACTCAGTTAATGCAGAGGACGGAGAGCGGGAAGGAAAGAGAATGCAAGAAAACTCACATTTTACATTATAAAAATTGTCCTAAAAAGAAGAGATAAAATAAAAATAAAATACGAACGATGTGAGGAAATAAAATTTACGAACGAAACTTTTGAACGTCGAAAACGAAACAATGAAACAAAACGTCAGAAACGACAAAATGATGTATCGTTGATAAATGTCAAAATGAAATAAATATTAAAAAGTGAAGAAGAAGGTAGTAAAAAAAGCGTTTAGAATAAAGTGGGTTAACGTAGTAGTTAGTATATTAGGTGGTGTTTGGTAGTGGTGTACCAAGGTTAACTAAGTCTTCATGTGAAGTGACTCCAACAATAGTGGTGAATATTAGCAAAGTGAGGACCACAGAACTATTAACAGTATGCCATAAAATATACTATTTTTAATTTAAATATACTTTTAAAAATCTTGTCTATGTGTACTTTATTTCACCTACCGCCAAAAAAAAAAGTAAAAAGAGTAAATTTATTATTATTTATTCAATAATGTTGTCGCACTCGCTTGACTTCACTTGAAAAATATTAAAATCACGACGGACGTGACGTCACATCGTACGATTGCAGTTTATATCAACGAAACGGCCGGCTCCATGCTTCACTTTTGCTTCTGACTGCGTCGAAACAACACGGTGAATAATCATTTTGTAAGATTGGATTATTTATGATGGATGGATTTTACTTATTTTTATTAATTATTGATGTGTGTTATTTTTGTAATATTATTTTTAAGAATTTTGTTTATTAATGTGTATTTACAGCTGATTTATACAAATATAAGATCTATATCTTATAATGTGTTTATTTTATCAGAAGTGGGATGTGCTCACGCTGAGAAGAAAAGATGCCGCGTAGTCGCAAGCGGAGAAGTAAGCGCGGACTTTCAACCAGCTCAAGCTCCTCTACGTCGAATAGCAGTAGCAAGCGCAATCGACGGCGTAAGAAAAGCAAACAACGCCGTAAAGGATCGCCAACCGTGAGTCAAAATATGATATTATCATCAGTGATACCCGAATTCGACCCGCTTCTCGATAATATTGATATGTGGCTTAATGTGATAGAAGCTAACGCTAATGCTTTCGGTTGGTCAGACAATATGATTAAATACCAGGCACTTCAGAAATTGCGTAAGACAAAACGTGATCAGATTCGTTTCAAAAAAATGAGACTAGATGGACTACATGGAAGTGGAGGCAATGGCGTGATATATTATCGGATACTTTTCAAGTAAAACGTAATATGTTTAGCTGTCTTAAAGAATCTATTAATACTAAACCATCGGTTAGTCAATCATTGTATGAATTTTATTTCCAACAAAAAGCAAAGATAGACCGCTTGCAGTTAAGTTTCCGGGAACAAGATATTATATCTGTAATAGATTTCGACGACCTCCGTGGTCGAGTGGCGTACGCACCGGTTTCAAGGTATCGCTAACTCTGAGGTCCCGGGTTCGATCCCCGGTCGGGTCAATGTAAAAATTCTTATTTCTACATTGTCTCGGGTCTGGGTGTTTGTGGTACCTTCGTTGTATCTGAACTCCATAACACAAGTGCTTTAGCAACTTACTTTGGGTTCAGAACAATGTATGTGATGTTGTCCGCATTTATTATTATTTATATTATAATAGTAGGATCTATCGGAGATAAAAATATTAGTGTTGCTGCTGAAACAGATAGTTTTCGGTATTGTGACGATTTAGCTGCGTTTTTACACGGTCAAATATACTCTTCTAACGAAAAGGATGGTAGTTTAAAGCATCAAAATTCACAATCAAAATTTTCTCGTTAACCGCAATCTAGTGAGTCATATACATTAAATAGGCAGGATAACAGATTGGCGCGTCATGTTGTCCGTCGGGACAATGGTGGACGCGAAACTGGCGGGGGTCACGAGTCGACTACCGCCAGAGCCGATCATGCGCCCGCCACTTGCGGCGGATAGAAGACGCGCGGAGGCGGAGGCGGCAAGCCGTGGGCCCAAGCCTGGGTATAACCAGGTCCTCAAGGCGGCCCCGGCCTCGAAACAAGCACCGAAGCCAACGCCTACCCCGAAGCCGGATCCAAAACCGGCCAAGGGGAAGGCGAAGAAGAATGTCGCACAGTCAGCGCCAACCTCGGCACCAGCACGACAAGAGGTGCCGCCTCTGGCACTGGCGCCACAAGAGACGCCGGTAGCCGGCACGTCGGAGACTGTGGACGATGGTTGGACCACAGTCTCCAACAAGAAGAAGAAGGCGCCTAAGAAGAAGGCGCCGGAGAAGTCGGCGGCGAAGCCGGCCAAGAAAACCCCTCCCACCCAGAAGCAGGAGGGGCGAAAGCCGTCGAAGGGGCCGAAGAAGAAGTCGGGGAGGACGCGGCGGAGAAGGATGCAACGACAGAGGCGTCTTGCCCGTACCGCTGCTGTCATCCTCACCATTAGCGAGGAGGGGGCCCAGAAGGCCCTCACGTACGAAAATGTTTTGAGGGAGGCGCGGGAAACCATCGACCTCAAAAAGATGGGGGTTGACATGGAGACCGACCCAATCCGCATCCGGAGGACGCAGACAGGGGCTCGGGTTCTCGAGCTCCCGCAGAACGTTGGTCGGGAGGCGGCTGATGGCATGGCAGAAGAGCTGCGTGCCAGGTACGGCGGTGACGTCAGAGTCACTAGGCCTGTCAGGTGCGCGGAGCTCCGGGTGTCGAACCTGGACGACTCCGTCACCCAGCAGGAGATCCTCGACGTCGCCGCGCGTCAGTCGCAGTGCGCTCCCGACCAGCTCAAGGTGGGAGACTTGAGGCCCAGCTACGGCGGCAAATTCAGCGCGGTGTTAAAGTGCCCACTGGAGGCGGCATCAAAGTTAATAACCACCAAGACGCATAAGTTCTTGGTGGGATGGAGCTCGGCGCGGGTCGTGCAGCTGGAGGCACGACCAATGAAGTGCTACCGCTGCCTGGCACTAGGTCACACCAGACCAGTGTGCATGTGCCCCGCGGACCGCAGTGGTTTATGTTACCGCTGCGCGATGCCAGGGCACAAGGCAGCGGAGTGTAGGGAGCCGGCAAGGTGCGCCATATGCGCCGAGCTCGGCCGCAATGCCGCCCATCAGATGGGCAGCTGGGGATGTGCTCCCCCGGCATTAATCAAGAAGAAAATGGCCGCGTTGGGGAAGGTGCCCAATGCGGCCACATCACAGGCGCGCCCCTGTGAGGGGGAACGGATGGACGAATAATGGATAACGTCCGTCCACACTTCCTCCTCCAGGGGAATTTGAACCACTGCGCCGGCGCACAGGATCTGTTCTTACAGTCGCTGGCACAGTGGAGCATCGACATCGGAGTGGCGGCGGAGCCATATTATGTCGCCCCTCGTCCCAACTGGGCGGCGGACTTGGACGGCTCCGTCGCCGTTATAAGCGCTACGGGCGCGGACTCCCGGCCCCTGCATACCATCCGCAGGGGCTCGGGATTTGTCGCAGTCAAGTGGGGGCCGTACGCAGTGGTAGGGGTCTACTTCTCGCCGAACAGGGGTCTGGCTGAGTTCGAGTCCTTTATGGCCGAGCTCGAGGCCCTTGTTCGGACGCTCTCGCCTCGCCCGGTCATCGTGCTCGGTGACCTCAACGCCAAGAGCACAGCGTGGGGGGAGCCGGCAACCGACCGGCGCGGGGAACTTTTGGAGGAGTGGGCCCTCGGACTGGACCTTGCCCTGTTGAATAGGGGTAGGGTCCACACCTGCGTACGGCAGAACGGAGGGTCCATCATCGACGTGTCGTTTTGCGCTCCGTCTATTGCGGAGCGCGTGCGTGATTGGTGCGTCGAGGACGTGGAGACGCTATCGGATCATCGATACATACGGTTCAGCGTTTCCACTCCTGGGGGACCCGGGATCCGGCGCTTTAAACCGGACTCGGGAAGCCCACGATGGGCCCTTCGGAAGATGGATCGAGAGCTGCTGATCGAGGCGGCCATTGTGGCCGATTGGTGCGCGCCGGCGGTGGCTGGCCGCTCAATTGACGACGAGGCAGAGCGCTTCCGCCGCACTTTAACTTTAGTGTGCGACACCGCGATGCCTCGCGTCCGAAGGCGGCCGAACCGCCGGTCAGTTTACTGGTGGTCGCCCGAGATCGCAGCTCTCAGGGAGGCGTGCTTTGGAGCTAAGCGGAGCCTAACCCGCTACCACTCCAGGCACGCCGGAAGACCAGGTTGGGACGAGACGAGGGAGGCCTCGCTGTATGAGGCCTACCGCACGGCGAGGAGCAATCTCCGCCTGGCCATTCTAAAGGCCAAGGCAACAGGAAGACAGGAGATGCTGGAGGAACTCAACAGGGATCCGTGGGGGCGCCCATACATCGCGGCACGGAACAAGCTCCGCGCCAATAGGCCCCCGATCACGGAGACCATGGAGCCCCAGCTGCTCCACGCCGTAGTCTCGTCCCTCTTCCCGAGAAGGACAGACGTTCTCCCTCCAGTGGTGGTCGCGCCTAAGGCGACCGAAACGCCTGAAAGAATCACGGAGGGGGAACTAGAGGCGTCTATTGACCGCCTCCGCCCGAAAAAGACCGCCCCGGGCCCCGACGGAGTGCCGGCGCGCGCACTTGCGCTGGCACTGGGGCCTTTAGAAAGTCGATTCCGGGGTCTGCTTAACTCTTGTTTGGAGGAGGGCAGATTCCCGGAAGTATGGAAGACGGGGCGGTTAGTACTCCTACGTAAGGAGGGGCGTCCGGCAGACTCGCCTTCGGGCTATCGGCCGATCGTCCTGCTGGACGAGGCGGGCAAGCTCTTTGAGCGTGTCATCGCTGCCCGCATCGTCCGGCATTTGGAAAGGACGGGTCCGAGTCTGTCGGACTGCCAGTTCGGGTTTAGGGCGAGGCAGTCCACGTTGGATGCCTTGAAAGTTGTCCAGGAGTTCGCCGCGGATGCGGTAGCACGAGGGGGCGTGGCGGTAGCGGTCTCGCTAGATATCGCCAACGCCTTCAATTCTAGCTAGGGTCTGGGCGATAGGCACGGGGGTGCATATCGCCCGTCAAAACAGACCCGCGACGGGGGGTCGCATTTCGGTGTGACGGGTGCGACCCCATTACGAGGCGAGGAGGCCGACGCTCTTTACACGTCGGCCTCCACAAACAACGCGAAAGCGAGCCGCCGGCCCTACCCAACGGCCGGCGGATCCCCGCGGCCGGCACAGTGTTGTGATATCATGTAACACCACGTGCCGACATCAAACGCGGCTGACGTCACCCGGCGGTAGGTTTAGTCAGTAAGAGTCTGACACTACCCGTCCTCCTCCCCGGGGGGGCGGGTGTCCATGAGGATTCCGCCGCCCAAAAAAAAAAAAAAGGATAACAGATTGGAACCTTCTACTAGCTCTAACAATAATTTAACTAATACGACCGTTACTTGTTATCGTTGCGGCGAAGTAGGGCATAGAGGGTATAGAGGAAATTATTGCACTGTCAAAGATAATGTCAAATGCTCGTTATGCAATAAGTTAGGTCATTTAGAAGCAGCTTGCAAGTCTAAACCAAAACTTAAAGCCGAAAAGGAGGCAGAAGCTAAAATGATTTCTGATGCTAAAACCAAACAAAAGTTTTTTAAATCTGTGTTACTGAACGATATTAAATGTAATGCGTTTTTCGACATGGGTAGTGAGTGCTCATTAATAAAAACTGATTTAGTGATTTCCCAACGAATTATCTGCTCAAGTAACCAAGGCTGTAGCAGCTAAAGTAAAAGTCGATTCCGTAGAATAAATAAATAATAAATAAATGCGGACAACATCACATACATTGTTCTGAACCCATAGTAAGGTGCTAATGCACTTGTGTTATGGAATTCAGATACAACGAAGGTACCACAAACACCCAGACCCGAGACAATGTAGAAATAAGAATTTTTACATTGATCCGACCGGGGATCGAACCCGGGACCTCAGAGCTAGCGACACCTTGAAACCGGTCCGTACGCTACTCGACCACGGAGGCCGTCAAAATTTTAGAATTAGTTGTGACTCTATATATCATCGATTTATTATCAGGCTGTGACATTCTAATCGGAAGAAATTTTACTGAAGATGGAAGTATTATGTATGTGCGTATGGGAGATAGTTTGATTTTTCAGGCGGTTTAGAGTTTAAATGTGTGGAAGATATGTCACGTTTAGGAAAAGCCTCTTGCGTAAAATTAGAAATTCAATTAACATCAAATAAACCAATTTTTCAACGACCGTACAGAATGTCATAGTCAGAAAAGACTAGTACACGCGAAATAATAGATGATCTTCTAAAGAATGGGATTATTCAAAACAGTAATTCTGCATATGCAAGCCCGGCATTGCTAGTTGATAAAGCTTGCGGGTCTAAAAGGTTATGCGTTGACTACCGACAATTAAATAAAATAACTGTTAAACAAAAATATCCAATGCCAATGATTGAGGACCTAATTGACAGATTGCAGGGGTGTAAGCTCATTAGAATTAAAAAGTGGGTATCACGAAATCTGTATAAAATCTGAAGATGTGCACAAAACTGCGTTCATTACAAATGATGGCCACTTCGAATATTTGAGAATGCCATTCGGAATATGTAACGGTCCAGCAGTATTTCAAAGATTGATGAACACTGTTTTGGGGAATCTTCGTTTTGGTAGAGTAGTATGCTATATGGACGATTTATTGATAGCTACGAAATCTTTCGAAGAAAATATAAATTGTTTAGAAATGGTGTTTGTGATGTTTTTGTAAAAAATTGTTTAACTATTAATTTGGATAAATGACATTTTTTTAAAGAACAAATAACATTTTTGGGCTACGATATTTCCGAACAAGGAGTACGGCCGAGCCCACGTAAATTTGACGCTATTTCAAAATACCCGATTCCAAAAACTGTACACCAATTGAGACAGTTTTTGGGCCTGATTAATTACTTTAGAACATTTATATGTAATTGTGCACTTATCTGTAAACCATAAATTAGTTTATTAAAAAAGGGAGCAGTCTGGCAATGGGGTCCTCAACAAGAACAAGCAGTCAGTAACTTGAAAAATTAATTAATTCATAATGCAGTACTTAATGTCTTTGATCTAAAGTTGTCCATAAATTTATATACGGATGCCAGTCGAGATGGTATAGGTTGTATTCTAACACAGTTGAGTGAAAACAGTTAAAAGCCTGTATACTTTTATAGTCCCCAAACGAATAACGACGAAAAGAAATATCATTCGTTCGAACTTGAGCTTTTGGCAATTGCTGCCGGGTTACAGAAGTTTCGTTATTATTTATTAGGTACAAATTTTAAAATAACTACCGATTGCAATGCTGTACGTTATGCTTTAAATAAAAAGGAGATCATACCTCGAATCAGTAGATGGGTTCTGTATACTCAGGATTTTTCTTTTGAAATAGTTCACAGAGCAGACTCTCAAATGCAGCATGTGGATGGATTAAGCAGAAATCCAGTATATAACAGTAATAACTTGCCACAAACTAATGAGATTGTTAACATAATTTCTGAGGGCGATTGGTTGTTATCAGGGATATATTGCAGTCAGGCGAGGCCGAGACGAACAAACAATTATTTAACGAGTATGAGTTGTTAGGAAATAAAGTTTATCGTAGAACAGAATTTGGTAGACGTTGGTTGGTACCAAAGCAATGTATATGGTATGTTATTAGGGCAAACCATGATGATGTAGGGCATTTTGCGGTTGACAAAACGATTGAGCGAATTAAATCTAAATACTGGTTTCCTAATTTAAAGAAAACCGTTAGCAAATATATTAAGAATTGTTTAAACTGTATTTATTATAAAAATATTCATGGCAAGAAACCGGGCAAATTATATCCTATTCCAAAATACGCTAGGCCATTTCACACACTCCATGTAGATCACCTTGGTCCACTCGTGAAAACTACACAGCAAAATAGTTATCTGTTAGTATTAGTCGATTCTTTTACGAAATTTGTATTTATTTCCGCTATCAAAAATACTAAGAGTAAAGTAGTTGTTAATGAATTGAACAAAATATTCAAAGTATTTGGAAATCCAAAACGTTTGGTATGTGATGCTGGTAGCGCTTCTACGTCCAACCTTTTTACGAGTTATTGCAAAGATCGAAATATTAGAGCACATATTATTGCCACTGCTGTGCCGCGCTCAAATGGGCAAGTAGAGCGGTACAATCAAACAATATTAGAAGCATTGCATTGTTTAGGTGCTGATACTGATAGCAATAAAGGGATCAGCATATTACAAATATTCAACAAGGCATAAATAGTACTATTAATAAGACTACCTCCGCTGTGCCCAGTGAGGTATTTTTCGGGTATAGAATTCGGATGAACAATGATATGATCACTGGTGACGATAACACGGAAGGCTCTGTTGACGTCACTGCATTGAGAAATATGGTTGACACAAACATTTAAAAAGATGCTTTGAAACAAAAATGATGCTTAACGGAAGGATGCTCCTAATTATACCGTTGGAGACCTCGTGGTACTTAAGATTCCAAGTCACTCTAACGATGGACAAAGTACCAAGCTACTGCCATTTTACAAGGGGCCATTTCAAGTGACGAAGGCTTTGGGTCATGATAGATATCAGGTAGCTGACATGAGAGGAGCCGAAAGGTCTTCAAAACGTTATGATGGTGTTGCGTGTGTGGAGAACATGAAGCCCTGGATCCACATTGCTGAGTAAGGCCGGATGTTGTCCGGATTTACATCCTAGTTATTTATGCAGGTACAGTTTTAAAATATCTCCATTGGCATAATTGCTTACTCTAAAATAACTTATTAAAATATTGATATAATATATTAGATATAATATATTAGATATTTTATATTTTGTAATAGTTTTTTTTAAACATACTCATAGAGTCAACTGTGATTTATATAACCGATATACTTCTAAAGCTATTGCAACGGTGTCTAATGTATGCGCTTAAAACATTTTGGATGTTCCTAGGGTGTTTGGCATAACATTGCAACAGGTATCTGTATGAACGCTGTTGTGGTGGAAGTGGCAATATACGATCAGATTGATTCCTTGTGAACATCAACTAGTTTAAGCCATAGGTGAGGAGTGTGTCAGCCAGCGAAGGGATGACAATACTCTGCCTAGATGCGACCCTATAAACAGCCATGATTGATACCGTTGTTGTGGTTGTATTGTCATCATTTAATGAAATAGTGTTGTTAATTTTGGTTTTTATGTTTTCAGCTCCTACATAAGACTGAACGCTGTTCGAGGACGAACGCGTCAGCAGGACGGCCGGATGTTGTCGCAATCGTTTGACTTCGCTTGAAAAATTTTAAAATCAAGACGGACGTGACGTCACATCGTACGATTGCAGTTGATATCAACGAAACGGCCGGCTCCGTGCTTCACTTTTGCTTCTGACTGCGTCGAAACAACAAGGTGAATAATTATTTTGTAAGATTGGATTATTTATGATGGATGGATTTTACTTATTTTTATTACGTTGCACTGTTTGTACTGTTGCCCGCGACTTCGTTCCCGTGGGTAGAAGATATAAGTTATGATTTATATCTGCCCTGTTTTTTTCACATTTTCTATTGTATCTTCGCTCCTTTTAGTCTCAGCGTGATTGTTTAAGGCCTTCGATGAATGGTCTATTCAACACAAAAATAATTTTTCAATTTGGACCAGTAGTTCCTGAGATTAGCGCGTTCAAACAAACAAACAAACTCTTCAGCTTTATAAACAAGAAGGGCATTTATAGTAATGGGGCCAGTGCCCCAATTCTATTTAGTCAGGCAGCACAATGTCGGCTCTCTTGAGTCTTTTTACATGGTTCTGCACCAGCAGTGACTGTGTCAGTGGATTTGGATGGGAGTTCAACCTTTTCTTGTATCTGTGGAGGTACCGTTTGGTTTCTTCTTGGATTGTGGGCATTTCCAGGTAATGGTGGATTTCTGAGTTCCGAGTATACCAAGGGGCAGCTGCTATGACCCTCAGGATATTACTTTGGGCTCTTTGAATGCACATAATGTTTGATTTGCTAGCAGAGGTCCATAGTTGGATGCCATAGGTCCAGATTGGTTTTATAATGGCGCAATACACTCTTAGCTTGTTACTCAGTGATAATGCAGATTGCCGAACCAGTAGCCAAAGGAGACGTTTGAAGCGGTAGTTCATTTCTGTCCTTTTTGTCCTTAGGTGGTCTTTCCATGTTAGTCTCCTATCCAGGTAAAATCCTAGGTATTTTACACAACTTGACCGAGGTAGAGTGTCATCGCCCAAGTTGACTAGGGGGCAGTCTCCACGTCTGAGTGTAAATATTATGTGGTGGGATTTGGGCGCACTTGCTCTCATTCGCCACTTGTTTAGCCAGTCGTAGGTCTGGTCAAGTTGTTTTTGCAATATAGAGCTTGCTTTTTTAGGATCTTTGTTACAGGCCAGGAATGCTGCATCATCAGCGAAAGTTGCAACAGAGACGTCAAGACATTGAGGGAGATCACTGGTAAAGATATTGTACAAGACTGGGCCCAGAACGGAGCCTTGGGGCACCCCTGCAAGGCACGCTACAAGAGATGATCTTGCATTACGCAGTTTAATTTGAAAATACCTGTCACTAACGAATGATTTAATTAGAGGGTAAAATATGTGGGGCAAGAGTTGCTTTATTTTGCACAGTAATCCTTTGTGCCATACACGATCAAAAGCCTGCTGGATGTCAAGAAAGGCAGCGGAACAGTATTCCTTGTTTTCCATGCATTGCCTTATGGTGCGGTACACTCGGTGAACCTGCTCTATGGTAGAGTGTTGCTCACGAAAACCAAATTGGTAATCTGGGATAATTTTATTTTCCAATAGGTATGGCTTCAGCCTATTTAGTATAACCCTTTCCAATAGTTTCGACAGTACTGGAGTTAGGCCAATAGGGCGGTAAGACGAAGCTTCGTTGGTCGGCTTTCCTGGCTTATCATCACAATTTGTGAGATTTTCCAGAGAGCAGGTATATATGAGGTTCTAAGAGACGCATTAATGAGGGTAGTGAGAAAGACGAGTCCCTTGCGGGGCAGTTCCTTAAGTATTTTAGGAGTAATCAAATCAAATCCTGGCGCCTTATTGGAGTTCATTGTAGATATTAATCTGGACAATTCACGTGGAGACGTTGGTTGCAGCGGTAGACAAAGTTGTAAGTCCTGGTTGAGAATTTTATCTAGTTTAGGATCCTCATGGACACAAGATTCGTTAGGTTTGAAGACATTGGCCAGGTGAGTGGCAAAAGTGTCGGTCTTTTCTTGGTCAATACGAGCCCACGAATTTCCTGATCTAATAGGTGGGAAATATTGTTGCGGTGATGGTAGGTGTTTAGTCGCTTTCCATAGAGAGTGGATCCCATTAGCAACAGGGGCCATTCTCTCTAGCCTTTGTTGGGTTTCTTTGTTTCTAGTGTTCGCAAGGATTTCTTTGAGTTCCTTGATTGCTCAGTTAAGGAGAGTTTTGTCCTCTTCATGCCGTGATGTTTGGCAGATTCTGCGTAGTTTTCTTTTTTCAGCAATTTTTCTTCGGACTTCGAGCGGAGTAAGTGAAGAACTGTGCGCCAGTCTCTTAAGCTCAGGGGTACTGTTCCAAGCAGCTACTTGTATAAGATTGGTAATGTACAAGCATGCGTTATCTACATCTTCAGGTGATTTCAGAGATAGGTTGAGATAAATCTTATCCTCGATATACTCTCTAAAATTATCCCAATCAGTTTTATAATTATAGAGGACGTGGTTAGGTTCATGATAGACAGCGGTTTTACACAGTCTTAGGATAATGGGGGTATGGTCTAAAGAACCGTCAAGACAGGATTCAATTTGAGTAAACTTGTGGCGAATGTTTTTTGGGACAAAAAAGTCAACGAGATCGGGGAGCTAGTTCCTATCAGTTGGCCAGCATGTAGGTTTACCAGTGGATAAAGATGTCATGCGTTTTGCATCAATGCTCTTTTTGAGTTCGCGTCCCCTGGTCAACGTGAGCCTCGGCCCCCAGTGGGTCATCATTTTGTGAGTTTTGAGACGAGCGTAGTTATAAGGCTCACTAGTGAACCTATTTGTTAAATTAAGAGATCCATTTTTTAGCTTTGCTTCATAAGGAAATGTTCTAATGTGTTGGTTTGTTGTTGGCCAGCTTGAGATAGTTCTTGGGGTGTAGAGTTAGATCCATGAACAGCTTCTGCATAAGATTTTTGGTGCGTTTTTATTGAGTCTCGTGTGTTAGTGGTGGATTGTTCAGCTGCAGGATTCAATACAGTTCTTGTCTGCTACACCCTTCCACGTTGGGTGTGGTTATTTTTTCGAGCCAGAATCTCTCTGTACACCTCACAGCCTTTATAGTTTGCTGGGTGGTCACAAGAGCATAGTGCACATTTGGCTGGAGTGGATCTATCCTTTTTTGTGCAGTCTGAACTTTTGTGCCCTTCTCCGCATTTGACACATCTATGAGGTCTCATGCAGTTATTTTTGGTGTGGCCATACTGTTGACATCGCTGGCATTGAGCAATGCTTTTAGCTTTACGGGGATCTTCTATTTTGACTTTCTGATTAAATATATACTGTATGTTTTTGATCTCACGATTGTGTATGTTTTGCTTCACATTTACAAAAAAGGTTGAGGTGGGTCCTTTGTTTGGACCATATCGGGCATTAATTATCTCGCCGACAATTTCATTGTTGGTTGCTTCGACTGCTTCCCTTATTGCTTCATGGGGTGTGGTGTGGTGTAAGCCCTTGATAACAAAACGGCAGCATTTAACATCTTTTGGCGTGAATGTGTGCCCGATGAGACCGTTCTCGCGTATGAGGCCGATCACTTTTTTATAGTTTTCTGCTGTATTAATCATAACCCGTAAGTTGTTCTTGTTGATTATCCTATACTTGAAATCAGCTGGAGTTATCACAGTCTCTATTAATCTGGTCAGTTGCTCGAGATCATCTACACCATAAAGAATGATTGGTGGAGGCTTGCTAGGTGCTGGTTGTTGATTAGCTTCCTGTTCCGTTATATCGATTGGAAGACCAGCAAATCGATTTCCTGTTTGCCTTGTGGTAGGCGGAGGGCACTGCTCGCTGGTCTTGCGTTTTTTAGGTTTTGGCACACGTTGCCATGTTGGGGGCAGCTTATCTATATCTGGCAATTCAGAATCGGGTATAGTTTTTGGCAGGTTGTTGGGTACTGTACTTAGATTCAGCATAGTGGGCACAGTGGTTGTATTACTTCCTCTAGGTAACACATCACTAAGAGAGTTAGATCTCTGTCTCGTGAAAAGAGAAGGATGGAATACTTGTTGGGTCATGGCTTTCTTGCTAGTTTTCGTAGCAGCAGCTTGCACTGCAGTATTTCTACCATCATCGCTGTTCATGGTAGTTTTCAAAATTCTACTATGGCAACATTTTTCCAACTGTCAGATGACATGACAATATGACATATGTCATAAACGAGAATTACGAAAAAAAAGAAAAAATATGTAAGTAGGTGAAGAATGTTTAGAAAAAACGATTGTCACTTCGTAACTTTAGTCACTTTTTCTGTTTATATCACGAAACACTATGAGCTACTAATAATGTCACATAATAATCACTATATTAAGATTGTTTTTATAATATTTCCACGCACTAATATGCAGATTTACAGACAG
Source organism: Trichoplusia ni (assembly GCF_003590095.1). Taxonomy (NCBI): domain Eukaryota; kingdom Metazoa; phylum Arthropoda; class Insecta; order Lepidoptera; family Noctuidae; genus Trichoplusia; species Trichoplusia ni. The sequence goes on along the minus strand of NW_020800420.1, from coordinate 29,034 downwards.
AAACACAAAAATCTTCAAGAGTACTTTTGCGTGTGATGACAATGACAGTAACTCAACTAATAATATGCATTAGTTTTTTACTTTACTTACATTTTAAAATTGTCTGGACTTTAAAAGAGACTACGACCCCTGAGTTTGTTTCGACATTTCTTCTCAAGGTAGTCAGATAGGAAATGTCGGCTCCAGCGTTCTCAAAAAGACATGTAAAAGTGATTAAGTATCCTATTTGCAGAATAAATGATTTCATTTCATTTACTTGGATTATGTGCTAGTGAAGCCCTACCTAAACATAACCATGGTTTTTACAACTCTCATGTATGTTGCAGAAATTTGGAACAGTAAAACTCAGATGATCTTGGTGAGTGAAACCTGGATGATGACTAAATGGCACTGAAATATAAATATAAAAGAATCAGAAAATGTGGATTCAAAATCAAAATCAAAAGTTTTTGTTTCAAGTAGGCCGTTTTCCAGGCACTTTCAAAACGTTAAGGTGATGGCTCTTCCAAAGTGTCACTCTTATGGAGAAGAACCGGCAAGAAACTCCATGCTATGCTATGATTGGCTAATTATGTTTATTTTGTATTGTTTATGTATACATCGTTGCATATCTTTGACTAACATACCTTTATTTAATTTGAAAATGTTTTGTTTTAAGAATTTGGTTAATTATTACTTTTTATTTTGCAATTTAGGCGACCCAGTATTTTACTTTTACAATAATTAAACCTCTTTTATTTGCCACGGAATAATACCGTTAATAAATTATATAATATCATCTCACTTTGTTTATACAATGAATAGTATTATTACTTATTTTTTTATTTTCTTTTTTGTTTTGTTATTTTTATTACTGACGTATTTGTTTAACATTTTAGTCTAGATGGTTGATGACTCCTTGGATCTAGATGATAGTTTCGTCTCATGCTCTTCTTTAGGTAGTTATGTCAGTGCTGGTAGTGATTCTCCACCGGTCCCTCTGCGGGACAGAATCGTGTCTGCTTTCTCCTGCACTCCTAATAACCTCCACCTAGTCCACATTAATGCCCAGAGTGTTCCCGGCCATTATAATGACCTTCTAGCATCTATTAACAGTGAAGATATCGATGTGCTGTTTATTTCGGAATCCTTTCTAAAACCTTCGCTCCTTTTCACCCAATATGCTCTCCCAGGCTTTGTGCTGATACGCAATGACCGGACTGGCAACGGTGGTGGCGGTGTGGCTATGTATCTCCGTGCTGATATACCTTTTAAAATAATAATTTCCTCTCCTAATTTGTACTCAGAGTCAGCCGAGTATCTCTTTGTTGAGATTATAGTCCACCACACCAAAATGCTGTTAGGCGCAGTTTACTGTCCTAATCTTCATATTAATTACTTTGACACTCTCGAAACCCTCCTGCACGATCACTGTTCCCTTTACGACCACTTAATGATAATGGGCGACTTTAATACCTGCCTTTTAAAACGTGACAATCGTTGCCTTAAGTTGCAATAGCTTCTGTCTTCCTTTAATCTCGACATTCTACCTTCTTCTCCTACACACTTTGCTCCTAACTGCACCCCTTCTCTTCTTGACCTTATGATATTTTTTTCACCTAATAAGGTTTCTGCTCACGGACAATTCTCTGCTCCTTTTTCCTACCACGACCTCATTTTTATGTCGTACCGCATTTTCCGTCCAAAAATTAAACCTCGATATCTAAATCTACGGAATTATAGTAGCTTAGACCTCCAGGCGTTGAGACGCGATTCTGAGACGATGGACTGGTCACCACTATTCTTATCTGAAAGCATTGACAGCACTGTATCGTGTTTTAATACCAAGGTCATTCATTTATTCGACAGACATGCTCCCAAGCGTCGTTTTAAAGTCAAGCATGATCCTGCTCCCTGGGTTAATGCGAGCATTAAGGAGGTCATGGCAGAGAGAGAGCAGAGAGCGGGCTAAGGGCAGATACAAGCGGAGACCATCCGATCACAACCTGGCCGTCTACAAATCTTTAAGAAATCGCTGCAATCGTCTGTGTCAAGATGCAAAGAGACGCTATTTCCACGATTCTCTTAATAAACTTAGTCCTTCTGACTCCTAAAAAATTCCTTAAGTCAGTCGGTATCGGTAAATCTCCCGCTGCTCAAGTTTGCAGAGACATTGACCTCAATGACCTTAATCATCATTTCTCTCTGTCCCCGGTTACATTGGGGCCACTAGAGAAACTAGCACCCTGCTTGAACTGTCTTCTTTACCGGTACCGAACTGCCCACTTTTCGAACTCAATACTGTCACTCAATCTGATGTGAAAAAATCAGTCTTAGCCATATCTTCCTCTGCTCTCGGCATTGACGATCTCTGCTCGAGGATGATTACACAATCATCCTCGAGCAGAGATCGTCAACGCCGACCTATTCTACCGCAAATACTGCCCATCCTCACCTACGTCTTTAATTTATCCATCTCTTCCTGCACCTTTCCTTCCGTTTGGGAACAAGCGTTCATAATTCCATTGCCCAAGTCTTCCAACGCTTCTACAGTTTCACAATTTAGACCTATTTCTATTCTTCCTTTCCTTTCCAAAGTCCTCGAGCATATTGTACATAGCCAAGTTTCTACTTTCCTAACAATTAACTGAAGAGAGTTAATTGTTAAGATTGTTTCCCCTTTTCAGTCTGGGTTCCACCCGGGCCACAGTACTGTCACTGCCCTGATTAATGTCACTGATGACATCCGCCTAGCTATGGAGGACAAGTGCCTAGCGGTACTTGTTCTTCTGGACTTCAGCAGTGAATTTAATTCAGTTGACTATGACATACTTTTAGGGGTACTCAAATCCATTAACTTCTCTTCTCCTTCTACAGCCTGGTTCTCTTCCTATCTCCAGGGTCGTTCGCAGTGTGTCCGCCATGAAAATTCCTTAATTGAATGGTGTGACCTCGCTGCGGGCGTACCTCAGGGTGGCATCCTCTCTCCTTTATATTTTAGCATCTTTATAAACTCCATCACACGAGTAATTACTTCTAGTTTCCATCTTTACGCAGACGACTTGCAAGTATATATGCTGCCATATCCGCCATGAACCATGACTTGGCAAACATTAGTTCATGGGCTAAGTCTAAGATTAAACCCAGTAAAGTCGCAGGCGTTGATCATCGGCAGCCGACATCAGCGCAATGTTCTCAATATAAACAGCCTCCTAAAGTTATATCTTGATGGTGTCCCTATTCCTTACTCCGATACAGCCAAAAATCTAGGTGTAACAATCGACTCCAACTTATCATGGTTACGCACATTAATGATGTTAGTCGCCAAGTTCATCATGCTTTTCATTCCCTCAAAAGCTTGCAGTTTTTCCTCCCAACAAAAACTAAAATTTCGCTGGCACAAGCTTTGATCCAGCCCATAATTGATTATGCCGATGCCTGCTATTTAGATGCTACCGAGGAACTACTAAACAAACTTGAGCGCTTGCAAAACTTGTGCATACGTTTTGTTTTCGGGCTACGTAAGTACGACCACGTCTCAAGTGGCTCCCGACCCGACTTCGCCGGAACACTCGGATATTATGTCTCCTATTCAACATCCTACATAATCCTCAATATCCATCCTATCTGCGAGAGCGTTTCTCTTATGTTAAGCCTCCTGACGCTCCGTGTCGATCCCATCTCAAAACCCTCTTTAAGTTCCATCCTCATAGCACGGACTTTTACTCCTATTTCTTTTCTGTGCATGCAGTCCGACTCTGGAACTCACTGCCGCCTGACATACGAAATTCTCCTACTATTTCAATATTTAAGAGACGAGTGAAGGAACATTACCTGTCCTCTTAATTTATGTTGTTTTGTTTCTTTTTTTTATGTTGTTATTCTCGTGTCACTATCTAGCATGTATTATCTATATTTTTATCTTTGCTCTCCTATCCCTTTTCCCTTAACCATAAATAGTATATATTATTCTCTCTTGCAAATTTGTGCACCTATGTCTATATTTCTAATTTTCTTCTCCTTTGGCAGGTCTGCTGGAAGAGAATTCTTATAAAAATAAGCAGTACCTTTGTACATGTATTTTCATATCCCATATTTATGTGAATTTTCCGTGTACATGAATTGTTAAAAAAAAAAAGTGTGCTGTAAACGACGAGATGATGTTTTATATAACGGACCTGTAACTGTATCATTGTTATCCAACCCATAAATGTTAACACTGATATTAGGATTTTTTATTTCAAAGCGCTTAATATCATTAAAACTAGGAGGAAAACTCATATCAGAAATATTTAACAAGTCAGAATAATGTGGATACGAAGTTATTCTATTTGGATTGCTCTGAGTTGGAAACATATCGGCTACAACACACCAAAGAAAGCAATGCTAGTCTTAATTTTTTATATTGAGTCATGACTTTGTATTTAAGATCATTGTAAATAAGATCCCGCTCGCAAAGGATTATATTTAACGATATCAATTTCTAAATGACCAATCGAATCAATTGCCCAGTTTGACTCGGATTGGTCAAATTCAGAACATTTGCAAATAAGTTTCTACAAAACGTTTTATACAAGGATAAAATATTCGTGTTTTTCAAAACTGCATTATATTTTGTGTTAAAAGATTTTAAAGACTTTTCATAATTTTTATAAACCAAATAAATAGTTCAAAATTAACTTTTATAGATACATGTTTCTTCGTAAATCTTTAATTAGATAATTAACTGTTTCTGAAATTTGCTTCAGAAACAAATCCGGTGAAATATTATCTGTTCTAGGACTCACTCTTTATTCGATTCCGAAAAGCATTTGCAATTATTCGAAAGTTATCAAAATGTGTTTGTAATAAAGAATTTGATTTGTGCACATTTGTTTTTTTATGCGCAGAATATTTACGGTGCGGTACTGAAACATTACAAACTTGGCAGATAAACATGATTTGATATTTACGATTTAAAACTAAAGTTTAATATTTTGATAATTTTCAAAGTACAAATATATTGTATAATTATTATTGTATTAGTAAGTCAATTTAATATGCAAAAATAATTTAATGCCGATAAATGATTGATATATTAGTATCTAAATCAAGTACTATAGGTAATTAACACAAAACATGTCAAGAATGACGGTTGGAGATTTAAAAAAATTAAAATATTGCTGCGAGTGAATACGTGCGACAGAGAGGTCCCAGCGAACCAACCCGTGCTTTAGAAGAGGACATAGTGCGGATAAATGGACACAGTACGGGAAATGTAGCGGATTGAATTCTTACATTTGTTACACAAGGTAAATATTTGTATGATTTATATGCATATTATGCAGATATAGGTAGTTATATTCCTAACCCATCAGTGTAGCAGAGCCTTAAGCTCTCACGCTGCGGTAGAGCCCAACGCAGCACTTTTCTTATCAGTCGGCCCGCCCGGGTGACTTGTTATTGTAACTATAGTCCGTAAGATAGTCTTAAGTTTCTATTGTATTAGAATTAATTAAAAAATATGTTTTAATTAAGGAGTCTTACATGAAACTCTGTGAGCTCGGGTCGTAAATAATAAAATCTTATTTCGTCTCTTTAAATATTAATTTTTATTTCTATTTTTAAAAAGACAATTTCCCGCTCCCGAAATCTAACTGGCGCAGCCGGTAGGATTGCTGGTTGTTGCCTTCGCGAAAGTTTCGCGTGTGTAAAGCTGTGAAAAGTGGAAAACTCACGTAGAAAAGTGTTTCGCGAGTGGTGACTATACATAGAGTTGTTTTTACTTAACATCAGTACGGCGCTCTATCAAGGCAATCCTCGAACCAAATAAATAAGTTAGATATCGCGTAAAACAACGCAGGTGAGCAGAGATGGTGCTAGTTTATAAGGCGGTTGGACAGTGAGTACCCTTCTACTTCCTCCCCAATTTCCCAGCACATTTTTGTTAATAGAATTTTAACTTGCGTGTATTCTTGTGTTGATAAAATTTTAACATTGTCTTTTTCTAGTGTGAATTTTTATAGAATCTGAAAAATCATGAAAAATTTTCACATATTATAAAATTTAATAGCGAAAATATAGAAATTAAATTGAATAACTAGCAAGTAAGATTATAGTGAATAATATCCTTACTATATTAAAGTAGTAATATTCTACATTTTCTTTTATAAGTTTTTCATATGATTAAGAATTTAACCTTGCAATTTTAAACTCAAATTGCTTTTAATTTTATTTTTACATTGATTTCTTTCTAATTAACTTTAACGTGTACTTTTATATTTTACTTTAAAATATAATAAAAAAAAATGAATCAAGGTCAAATTCCTTTATCTACGGCGGAGGCGGTGGCAGCTGTGCCTCTACCGGAGACAACGATACCCCGAGATGTGTTAAGATTAATTCCTGAATATAGCGGCGAAACTAATTTACTTAGTTTATTTTTACGAAAGTGCAAATATGTTATCGAAAGGTATCAAGGAACCGTAGAGCGGAATGAATTTTTAATGCAAATAATTACCAGTACACTAAAGGGGAAAGCGGCAGCCCTTATAAGTGAAAGGGGTGACTTTGATACTTATAATGAATTAAAATCTTTGTTGATTCAACATTTTGGCGATCCCAGGAGTGAGGAGTGCGTAGCGATAGAGTTGGAAACCCTAAAAATTAAACATAATGAGTTAATTTTAGAATTTTGCAGTCGTATACAGGATATTCGTGCGATATTAATGTCGAAAGTTAATCAGAATAGCTCTTTATCATTAAGAGAAGCTAAGCGTGTGATCTATAACAATACTTCGCTTAATGTTTTCATGTATAATTTACCAGAACATATGGTACGGATTGTTCGAATTAAAAACCCGGATTCATTGGAAGAGGCGTTAAAACATGTGCTTGAAGAGGTTAACTTTCAGGAACAATATAATTTACGCAGTAAGATGTTGCAACACCGTCCGCAAAGTTCGTTATTACCATCACGCGATAAAGGCTTTGTTTTTAATTCAACAAATCCGAAACCTATTTTAACACAGCCTCCATTGCAATATAATAATAATTTCAGGCCTCTCGCAAATCAACCTCAATTTAAATTCGGCATACCTAATCAAAATTTTGTGCGCCCAAATATGCCAAATCAGCAGAATGGTTTCCGACCTCCATTGAATCAATTTGGATACAAGCCTCCGGTTCAATTTGGGTATAGACCACCTGTCTTTGGCCCCAAACAACCTCAACAATTTGGCTATAGACCCCAGGTAGGACAGTTTGGTTACAGACACCCCCAACCTTCAGGCTACCAGCCACCCAAGGCTCTCTTGAACGATCGTGACGTGACCATGAGAACAGCCCCAGCACCGGCGAAGCCACAACAAGGTTTCCCTGTAAATGAGCTTTATTCTGATGACGAGCGACAATATTATAATCCAAACGATGCTTACAATGATAACACTTATTATAATATGACGACCGACTATGACTACGATTATACAAACATGTATTCTAGCGATGGTTGTGCAGATCAGTACCCCGACGCGGAATACGCTGAAAACGTAGATATTCCGCAATCTACTGAAAGTAACAAAGATTCAAATGATGTGCAAAATTTTCAAATAAATTCGATCCAATCATACCAGAAATGATTGAGCTTAATTATGACGCTAACTTAAGACACCCTTATATATATATCCCCGATATAGATGGTAAATTTATGTTGGATACAGGAAGCACGAGGTCCTTCATAAGCCCCGAAAAAGCTGAAGAATATTTCGCTGAATCAAAACAATATGAACCATTTACAGTCACAAGTACACATGCTTCTAGTATTCATCATGAAGTGGTTAACGTTCCTCTTTTCTCGATTTTTAACGATAGTGGCTACCATAAATTTTATATATATAATGTTGACAGTAGGTATGATGGACTGATTAGAATGGACCTTATGTCTCGACTTAGCGCTGACATATGTTTGAAAGACAAGACACTAAAAACAAACGGCGTTAACATCCCCATAGTATATAACGATGACCTTGAATTTCAGTTAGATCCGCGCACGGAACATCGAGTGAGACTTCCTGTGAATCAGAAAGATGGCCTTGCAGTTTTAGATTACAAGCAGTTTCGGGATGGTGTCCGAATGCCAGCTGCAATAGTTAAATGCGAAAACTATTTTGCCTCCACTGTCATACAGAACACAACTGACCTTGGAATGAAACTGACCATCACAGCCCCTTTCAAGGTTACCGAATTCCATAATGATGAGTGTATAGTAAATACCACAACTGACTTGACAGACGTTGAGATTGACTCACTATTGACAGACAATTTATCGAAATTACGAAAGCACTACTAAACGAAGCAATAGATACAAAGCCAAACCAGATACTTATTTTTGCTGGTTCCGTAATGAAACCCAGGTGAAAGATATATCTAGGGACAAACAAAAAGTATTGGAGGTATTTCTGCCCCTACACAACCTTGAACTTATTAAAGATTTTTTAAAGAATTATATAAAGCCGAAAACTAAATACTTCATTTACTTTGAGAATCCTCAACATAGAAAAGATTTCAGTAATATTATTGTTTCGTTATTCAAAAAGGATATGGTTAACTTCTACGAATGTACTGAGCGTGTAGTTTATATTGAGGATGAACAGGAACAAAGAGCTATTGTGGTTAAGCTACATGAAGGCAAGACCTGCCACCGCGGTATTACAGAAACTATCAAACGAATCCGACGTACTTATCATTGGCAAAATATGAACGAAACCGTTTCCGCCATCATAAATTCCTGTGAACAATGTAAAACTTCTAAATACGATAGAAGACCTATCAAACCGGTACTCCAACTAACACAGACGCAAAATGCACCATTTCAAGAAATCTTTATCGATTTGTTTACGATAGAATCCAAATACTATTTGACCTTAATTGACGCCTTCAGTAAATTGGGACAAGCCATAGAAATTCCTTCACGGTCAACACCAGAAGTGGTTAGAGCACTTATGAAATACTTTTCCTTTTACGGTATTCCTCAGAAAATAAGTTCAGATCCTGGAACTGAGTTCAACAACGAATTGCTAAAAGAACTGACAGATTTATATAAAATTGAATTACACATAGGTACACCCAATAACCCGAATTCTATGGGATTGATAGAACGTTTTCACTCCACAATAATAGAACTGTACCGATTGGCAAAATATGAAAGAAAATTTACAGATGCAGCATCTGTAATGACATATTCCGTTATGGCTTACAATAATACTATACACAGCGCTACAGATTTATCACCATTCGAAGTTGTATTTGGTCACACCGAATTAAATTCCACATTTGACTCTGAATTTGACAAAGCCTACAAACAACAATTAATTAAAGACCATAAGAAAAGAACCCAATCACTTTATAAATATCTTTCAGAAAAGTTAAAAACCCAAAAAGAAAACATTAAAAATAAGCGAGGCGGCGAATCAGGACCAGCTTTAGAATCAGGACAAACAATTTTTGCTAAAGCTGTTAACAAAAGACAAGCTAAGGACAAGCCTAGGTTCCAAAAAGCTGTCGTAACTGGACAGATAGAACGCAATATTGTTCCAATAAAACTTAAAGATAGGGACACAAAAGTTCCAATTAAAAATATAAAACGTCCTCCACAGGTGGTGTTTACTCCTGGTGATATGGACAACGACGAACCAGGCTCTTCCAAACCAGCATCCCCCAAACCAGGCCTTTCAAGCAGTAAAGATTAATCAAAACCCTGGTATTCTCCCGGTGAAGTTAGGTCAGGCGTTTATACAGCATGATAAATGGTCAATAGTTAAAATATTCAACCTTACAGGCATCAGTACCGATCTTTCTTTCAATGTCCAAAAATATTCTGAATTCAGTAAAATGATACACCCGAATAAATCATACGCGGATGAGTTCATGAGCCTTAAAACACAGGTAGAGTATATTCAAAATGAGACTCTAGAAAAATTACGAGAATTAATCCCTTCCAAAAGATACAAACGTGGGTTAATAAATCCTTTAGGCTCTATAATCAAAATTATAACAGGAAACCTTGATCATGAAGATGCAGTTAGGTATGACGACATAATTAGTAACATTCAAACCAGAGAACAAGCAATTTCTAATAAATTTACTGTGATATCTGAAATGTTGGATCACTTTCTGAACTCTACCGAAACAATCGACGAAAATACTAAGAAAATTAATGCACGCATAAAACTAATTGAAAATCTTGTAAAAGACCTTACTGGGAAAGAAAATCATTCCGTCTATATGACCTTTGTATTTGGATTACTTAATCAATTTATAGTAAACTTTAGAACTATCTATATAAAACTAAGTGAAATAGAAACAGCCTTAGCATTTAGTAAAGTGTCCGTTTTACATAAGTCTGTTATTAATTCTGCTGAATTATTAAATTTGTTGAAACATATTGGCAAATATGATAATTTAATGTATTCTGCAAATGAACAAAATTTAATGAATATGGAGGAATCATTGTCTGTAAAATCTTACCTTAAGCATAACGAAATAACGTTTATTATAGAAGTTCCACTTATTGATAATGTTACTTATAATTATTATAAATTGTACTCCCTTCCTATGTCCAACGATTCCAGTAACCATACCTTTATTGTTATTCCTGAATTTCCTTACCTATTAGTAGAAGGTGTTCGATACCGCCCGATCGAGCAACCGTGCCAGGAGATTACAGCTAAAGAATACCTTTGCTCTGAAAATAAACTGGTTCAAAATGCGGAGGAAACCTGTATCGAACAACTCATGAAGTATCACCATAACCTCTCACGTTGTTCATCACGCCAGGTAGAGTCTGAAAACCTGAAAATCGAAAGAATTGCCCCAAATAGTTGGATAGTATATTCCAAATATTATAAACTCATATCTCAAACTTGTGACAATGACGATACAAAGGAGCGTATACGGGGAACATACATTATAACCATAGGAGAGCAATGCGATGTCTCCATAGACACTATCCAAATCCAAAGGCGGCGTTCTTACTCCCTACAGACGAGATATATGCCTATGCCCATCATTAACTTACCTGATTTACGGGAACAAACCTCAGATGCTGTAGATATGGAACCTGTAGACCTAAAAGGAGTTAAATTGGATGATATTCGACATCTGAACTACATACTGAAGAAAAGTGTAACCAGTGTAAAAAGTGAAACAAGTGAAACAAATAGTGTCGCCATTTACTCGTTGTACGCGATCGTCATTTTATTGTCATTAGTCGTAATTCTGTATAAGTACTCTTCTGTAATAAAAGCAAAGCTTTGTAAGAAGCAGGATTGTCATTCTAAAGAAATTGAAAACAATCCGGCACACCTGGAGGAAAATAGAGTTAATCAGAGACCCTTATTATTAGTGGGTTAACTCCATTATTCTCAGTTTAAGTGATTTAATTGTAATCATATATATTCATTATGTAACATCTTGTTCAAGGGACTTTACGAAGTTCTCGGAAAAACGCTGCTTTTCCGATAACTTCGGTCCAAGAGGGGACGAGTTATATTCCTAACCCATCAGTGTAGCAGAGCCTTAAGCTCTCACGCTGCGGTAGAGCCCAACGCAGCACTTTTCTTATCAGTCGGCCCGCCCGGGCGACTTGTTATTGTAACTATAGTCCGTAAGATAGTCTTAAGTTTCTATTGTATTAGAATTAATTAATAAATATGTTTTAATTAAGGAGTCTTACATCAAACTCTGTGAGCTCGGGTCGTAAATAATAAAATCTTATTTCGTCTCTTTAAATATTAATTTTTATTTCTATTTTTAAAAAGACAATTTCCCGCTCCCGAAATCTAACTAGGTAGTTGTGGCTGCACTCGCGACGTAGGACAAAATAATAGCGTGTTTTCTTCCAAAAACAAATCGCAAAACTGAGATATTCTTATCAAAAGTAAAATAATAGATTTAAACTCGCCGAGGATTCCAGAAAACGGCTGCGCTTAAGTTTTTTGGATTTTTTTAAAGATTCCTTCTCAGAATCCGAATCACTTTCTATTACATCCTTTGCAGATGGCGCAGGTTTCTTTGCTTTGTCCCTTTTGATGTTGGCTTTCGGCTTCAAAGACTTCGTCCTTTTTTTGGTCGACGACGTAGAAGGCTCAGCCGACTCTACTTCTGAATCGAAAGGATTCACAATTGATGTGACCTAAAATAAAAAAAATATTACAAATTAACAAGCGTTGCAAGAACCAGGTATGGCAAATAAAATAAAAAAACAGGACATTAAGTTGAATTGGTAATAAAATTTTACAATAAAAAACTAAACAATTGCATGATCAATTTAACATTAATGAATAAAATATATCAATAGCATAGTTTTCAAATCTGGGATTCGAATCCCAAACATCAAATTCAGATATAATATTTCTCATTACAAAACCATTAAGATAAAATAAAGAAACTATCATGGAATACGTACATACTTGTTACGTGTAGATGGCACTTATCACAACCACTGACACTGTCTGCTGCAATGACAGCTTTCACTGATTATGAAATTATGATTAATGGATGAGCAACTTAGATCACATATTTATGCCAGCTTATTGTAGCGGTTTTATTAATTTTTGCAAACACTAATTATGCTCTTTGGCAATGTTTCTTTTGTATTTTACATTTAAAGTAATCTTATTGTAAGGTTTATAATTGTTTGCTGTTAATTAGACACTATGAACGCAGCCCATATCTCCAAATTGGGACGATGGCGACACACAGTCGCGGTTATTTGAGACGAAATTCTAAGATGGAAGTCGTATGTACCGTGACTGCACCTCGCCGGACTATTAGGAGTATCCTTTCTAATTGGTTGCTAGGACTTTTATATTAATTGGCCAACATATTCTGAACTCCAACTTTTTCAGATATCTAAAAGTTACTAATGAATTTAAAATAACTAGTTTACACAATTTCTTGCAGTTAAATCATTTCGCTATGTCTAAAGTACCGTTAAAAGAATTTTCTATGTAGATTGTTACCTTTCTATTTGATGGATAGATAACTCATGTTTATAATTTATCATTTCGAGATTGATTGCTCTATCTGAACATAATAATTTTAATGATTAGTTATGTTTACCAATACTTGTACAAACAATTTGTAATTCATAATTAACGATAATCATTTTTTTTTCGTGAGAATTACAATACCAGCAACCTTGTTAACCCTTCCAACTAAGGTCAAAGGGTTTACGTCATTAGAGCTATACGCGATTCGAACCAACGACCCTTCGATCGCAATTCCTAGGGACGGGATACAAGTACCTATTTGTTGAGTACCCATGGCAACAAGTTTGAAACTAGATAAATATAACATTATTATTAACTACTGCAGTATATAGTATATAATATTATTTATAACTAGCTTGTGCCCGCGACTTCGTCCGCGTGGAATAGTGACTTCCGGCAGAAAAGTATAGATAGCTGTGTCCGCGACTCCGTCAGCGTGTAACTCCTTGTGTATTAAGTTAATGTATTGGTAATATTTATTATTATTATTTATATTGGTAATATTGTTTAGATCACGTTCACATAAGGCTTAACCCTTTATAAGACACAGAACTTAAAAATATTTATAGCTTTTAAACTTTATAATAATGTGTTAAGGTTCAAATTCTGGTGGCAATATAAGTACCACTGCCTTATAAAGGTAAGGTAAAGGTACCTATAAAACGAAAATACTTTAGTGCAAAGCTTCCGGGTAAACTATATTGAAAGTTGACCCGTCCGGCACGTGAACATAAAGACTTTTAGAACTGCTAACACGGGAAAGAGCAACATACAACTGACCATGTGAGAAACAACTGACACTGAGATCTACTCCAGCAACACGAAAAGTCTGCCCTTGAGCCTTGTTAATTGTCATTGCATAACACACCGATACAGGGAATTGCGTCCTTTTAAATTGGAATGGAAAATTATTTGGTATTAAGGGTATTCTGGGAATAAAGACGGTTTCTCCTGCACCGCAACCTGTTAAAATTTGAGCCTCGATTATATTTTGTTGCAACTGGGTTACTTTTAGTCGAGTTCCATTGCAAAGTTGTGGTGGTTTTAAATTTCGGAGCATAATAATCGGTATCCCAATTTTTAAACAAATTTCATGAGAGGGAAGTCCGGGCATATTTAAAGAATTTAAAAATTCTATCGGGTAATTAGTGGCTTCTTGTTCATCGACCATTCTATTTATTGATCTATAAACTTTGCTTTCCCCCTGTATATTCGACAGTATTTTGTTATTGATCTCAGATGCCTGGTCATTGCGAGGAGTTAAAATAGATCTTTCGCATAGCCAAGAATTGTCCCTATTTAATATATTTGTTACGTCACCGTAAACCGACGATATAAGATGTGGTTGAGATTGCACCATACAACATAATTCAGGCGTCAGTATAAGTTTTCCTTGGTGTAGTTGTGGATAGGTACCTTCACCAATCTTTAATAATGTGTCAGAAAATTGACTATCATCCGGGTTATCTCCAGTTCTCACTCGCATATTTATAGTCAAATGCACCGATTGTATATCTCGCCATAAATAAGAGCTTTTCAGGCAAGCCCTAACCTCATCAGCTCGGGTTCCCCGTGGTATTACCGGTAAGGTTTGTCGGAAATCACCACAAAATAAAACCGTGATACCGCCCATTGGTCGATCATTTTATCTTATATCCCTTAAAGTTCTGTCTACCGCTTCTACTCCTTTTCGATGGGCCATCGTACATTCATCCCATATGATTAAACTACACTCGCGTAATACCTTAGCTTTGTCGCTATTTCTTGAAATACTACAGGTTGGATTTTCCGTGCGATCTAAATCAATTGGTATTTTAAACATACTGTGAGCAGTTTTACCTCCTGGTAGCAATGTTGCAGCTATCCCTGATGAAGCTACGGCAAGAGCAATTTTACGCTGATTTCGAACATAAGCCAATATTAATTTAGTCAAAAAGGTTTTTCCAGTTCCTCCAGGTGCATCTAAAAACCATATTGTTCCCAAATTATTTTGAACACTATTGCACACGCGGTCATAAACTGAACGTTGTTCTGCAGTCATCATTGGGACACCGTTTTCTAATGTTGTCAGCAGTTCCGTTAAATTGTAACCAATCTCTGCGGAATATTCCCTATTAGTTACCTCTCCGACTGAGGTTGGTGTTGGCAAACCATATTCACAGAGTGATTTACCGCCTACTGCTGTTAAGTCATCCTGAAGAGCTAATAAGCACTGATTTATGGCAAGATCACGGAAATTATCATTAGTTGTGCCTTCATCATTGTTAGGTATATTTCTAAGAAAGTCTTCTGAAAATTTTTCTTTATATTTTTCCCATAATGTTACAGCATCTGACAAATTACAAAATGTGAGTAATGTTACAAATAAATGGCGTAACCGTCGTGGATTATCACTAACACAGGATTCTGCTAAAGCGTCATCCCAATGCTGATCATTTTCAAGCAAATGACGCGCTTGGCAAGCTGCTTGATAAGTGGGATAAACAACATCGTCTACTTTTCTCAAATCTATAAATGAGGTTGGTCCTCGCACGGTATGTAATAATAATCGCAAATAGAAACACTCAGCGTTGTTAGGATGAACGGTGTACACTCTACCAAGAACATGTTCTTTAAAAATACCTGACTCGCCATCTACAGGCCTGCCACGGCGTCTTCGATTAAAGACACCCCGTTGCTTATCGTAGGATACGATGGAACTTCCTCATACAAAAGAGATTTTGCAAAATCATCAGTTTGGCAAAGTCGAAAGAATGCTAATAAACTTGTTTGTCTAGGGTTCTCTAACCGTTCTGTGACATTTTCGGCGTTGAAATATATACGTTGGCCGCCTTCAAGATGAACATCCAGATGAGTCACAGGTGGATATCTTTCGTGAATGTTGAAACTTAAGATCCGCCACACAGCTTCTGAAGAACTTATATATCTGCCTGACTGAAATCTTGTAACTTCATCATGTTCATTTCTCAAAGCAAATGTAGCTTGGTCACTGCCCTTATTAATATACTTACAAATATATTTTATTGACTCTACACTATTACACATTTCAACATTTATGTGAGCTTGAAATGCTCTGGACAACACAGGAGAATACGGAACGACCCACCTATTATCTAAAGTAACTTGTTGTCCAGACACTCGCTTTTCAAACAGTAAAACCATCATTATCTCTTGAACGGCGACGATATAATGGGTATCCATCATGTCCTGTTACAGTGCCATCCACTAAGGCTTTTGGATATCTTTTAGTGCAACGACCGTCTTGCATGCAAGGAGAATTCCCGTTAAACGAACCACATGGACCATGTATCATATGAGTTTTAACAATGTCGTATAACACGGGATCTGCAATCGGACTTGGAATTTCAGCACTGATTAAACTGTCTACATCATTAGGTCGAACCTTATCTTTTAACCAAAGCAGGATATGTGCGTGAGGTAAGCCGCGTTTTTGCCATTCAATACTATACATATAACACAATACTTCTCCAAAAATTTTATCTTTGGTAAGTAGATCTATCATTGATTTTAATTTTAAATGAAAAACTCTTGCTATGATATCATGGCGGTCATGCGGTGCTTGACCCTCAAGAAGCTCCCGAGTAATTTCATCCCACTTAGGATTGGTAGTTACAGTAATAAATAAGTCGGGACGTCCATATTTTCTTACGTAACAAAAAGCATCTTGAGTACGTTCGTGCATGTATCGTGGACCACCAGTAAAAGAAGAGGGCAAAATAACTAAACGACCCATATTCACCGTATCGTTATCTTGCTGCATGGCGTCGCGAAGGTGCACGTATTCTTCAACGCGCAGCTGCCTTTGATTAGATCGTATATAAACTAATCTTTCGGTTTCAATTTTTGCGTACATGTCTACAATAAACTGATTGAATAAGCCACGAAAACGTTGAAAGTATACAAACCTATTCCGTCTTACTTGCAAGTGGTAACAGTAAAATTGAAGGCATGAAATCTTTTTATTATAATTAGGTGCGCCTGTACGCGGATCAGTTTGGTATAAAGCAAAATTATAACCATCTTCCCCTCGACAGTATATCAAAGGTATTGCAAACTGTCGTAAGCCCTGTGGGTTTCATAAATACGTTGCAAACGATTATCTCTGGAACGGATAACGATATCACGCCTATCACATTCCTGGTCGACCAATACCACAGCAACTTCATTCGTGGATGGAGCATTATAACGCCCAGGGTGTTCCTGAGTTGGACGCCTATCGGCATTTATAACAATTTTATAATTGTTATCATCATCTCGAGGAAGAGCTTCTAATGCCGATTTAAAACTGCATACATACGAATTAACCTGATGCAACATGTTCTGAAGTTGTGATATGAGTTCAGTATTTAAATTCGGGAAATATTGATTTCTTATATTCGACTGTTCGTTGTAGTCGGATACAAAATATATTTGAAGAAACTTAGGTTGGTTTTCAGGCAAAAGGGATCCTATCAAATGGTAAACCTGACCTTGTATCTTAAAAGTAGGCATGAAATGACCTTCTGAGATTTGTTGAGCGCCAAAGGATGTCATTTGAAATGCACTATTATAAGTGCGAATATTATCTAAAAACTGTTTAGATTGTATATGTTCCCCTAAAAGTAGTGATTTCAAAGGTTCCGGTGGGTCTTCGAATGAAGGCAAATTTATTTTACCTGTAGAACAACAGAAACCAGCTGACTCCTTACTCCACTTTGAAGCATTACAAAAACGACATACCACGTTCATATCGCCTATTACAGAAGATGATCCATAATCAATTGTGAGGTTATAAGCAAACCCACTTTTATATTTGTCGGACCAAGCCACCGAATTTCTAGATTGATCTTCTATGTGTACATCTAAGTTATTAAGGCTATGTCGAAATCTGTCTGCAGTAAGACGGGCCTCTCGCTGTTCGTCCGTTTCAAGAGACCGAATATTTTCGATTCTTAATCTTTCATTAGACAAACTTACTGATCGTTCTTGTTTCAAAGAATTATAATATTCGCGTACCGACTCTAGTCGTTGTTCATGCTCATGTGCGTCTTCGAGAGATCGAATAACATTATGGTGCACCCTATCATTTGTCAAACGGTCTTCATATTGAGTTAAAGTTTCAGATTCTCGAGATAAAATATGACGTTCGCGGTCAGCTGTGAGACGCAATTCCCTCTCAGTGTAGGTTTCTGACTCGCGAGACAATATATGACGTTCGCGGTCAGCTGTGAGACGCAATTCCCTCTCAGTGTAGGTTTCTGACTCGCGAGACAATATATGACGTTCGCGGTCAGCTGTGAGACGCAATTCCCTCTCAGTGTAGGTTTCTGACTCGCGAGACAATATATGACGTTCGCGGTCAGCTGTGAGACGCAATTCCCTCTCAGTGTAGGTTTCTGACTCGCGAGACAATATATGACGTTCGCGGTCAGCTGTGAGACGCAATTCTCTGTCAGTGAAGGTTTCTGACTCGCGAGACAATATATGACGTTCGCGGTCAGCTGTGAGACGCAATTCCCTCTCAGTGTAGGTTTCTGACTCGCGAGACAATGTATGCCGTTCGCGGTCAGCAGTGAGACGCAATTCTCGTTGTGACGCAGTTTCAGCATCTCGGGATAACACATGTTGTTCTCGGTCAATGGTAAGCCTCAGCTCTCGTTGAGAAGAGCTTTGAGACGCCCGTGATGTAGCTCGTCTCGCTCTGTCAGCTGCTAATCGCATCTCTCTCTCTGGAGAGCTTTCATTGGCTCGAGAGGTTGAGGCACTAACTCTCATAGAGTTTAACCGATGTGCTCTTTCCTCTGCCGATTCTTGAGAACGCGCATTTCTCATCCTTTTAGCATCTCTCGAATTTCGAGATAAAGATGGTCGTTTTTTAGGTGGCATTGTGTATTTTTAATCGACGGTAACTGAAGCTACCTTACACTTACAATTATATATAGTTATTATGTAATAATTACGAAAATAAACTATTAATATAATAAAACACTACCAATTACGAAAATAAACTATTAATACAATTAAACACTACCAAAATAACTAATATAATAATAACGAAAATAAACTATTAATATAATTAAACACTACCAATTACGAAAATAAACTATTAATTTAATTAAACACTACCAATTACGAAAATAAACTATTAATTTAATTAAACACTACCAAATTACGAAAATAAACTATTAATACAATTAAACACTACCAAAATAAATAATATAAAAATTACGAAAATAAACTATTAATATAATTAAACACTACCAATTACGAAAATAAACTATTAATACAATTAAACACTACCAAAATAACTAATAGGTGTACCTACTACTAATACTATTAATCTAATACCTATTATATAAACTAACAACAAAACAATTCTAAAAATAAACTATTCAAAGACTAAAAGTCGTGCTGATAAGCACGGTTTGCAAATAACAATTATTGATTGTCAATAAGGTCGAACAGTCTGAACGTCTATTCGCATCAACAGCCAAATATTGTATGACGCTCGAGCGCGGACCCCCCGCCTTTTTACACCTCCCGCCACGACGCGCGTCGAGCGCGGCAACCGATACACAAAAATAATCCTTATAGCATGACTCTGTATTCACGCGCGATTTCTTATTATTTCATGTATAACTTTGGTGTTTCTACACCGATTTACATGATTCTTTTTTTATTGAATAGGTAATAATGTTAACTTTTTTAATTGGGGATGAGTGATAGTGTTGTAAACGTTAGAGTAGACAAATACAATCAGAAATCTCCGAATTGCTAAGCTATCGGGAGTTTCACGTGTTATTGTGAGTCAACCATAAAAGTTAGACATATGCTGTCGAGGAATATTTTTTATATAATTTTAGGGAGAATATTTCCGTCATACATGATTTCTATGTAGCTTTAACCTATAAGCCTGCACACGTGACGGAAGCTTAAAAAATGGAGTAACTTACCCCGTTTTCCCAATATTTCCCTTCACTGCTCTGCTCCTATTGGTCGTAGCGTAATGAAAAGTATACTATAACCTGCCCAAGAGTATGAAGAATAATTGTGCCAAATTTCGTTAAAATCCGTCGAGTAGTTTTTGTTTCTATAACGAATATACAGACAGACAGACAGACAGACAGACAGACAGACAGACAGACAAAAATTTTACTGATTGCATTTTTGGCATCAGTAGCGATCCCTAACCACCCCTTGATAGTTATTTTTTAAATATATTTTATGTACAGAATTGACCTCTCTACAGATTTATTATGAGAGAGAGAAGAGAGATAAGTATAGATATTTTAATTTTAAATGTGTGAAAGTAACAATTATCTAGTAATAAGTTTAAACATTGCGCTAACTTACATACTTAATGATTCGTAATATTGCTACCATTACGTATATGAATACGTATATTCCGATAAACAGCTAATGAGCTAACAGAAGCGTGTTGCATTGTTCTCATCGTCAAGTTCATTATTTCATTCGTTACGATTTATCAACGCGGTTTACAAACACGAGATGTATCCATACTAATCCATACTTAATCTATACTAATTCCATACTAATATTATAAATGTGAAAGTATCTCTGTCTGTATGTCTGTCTCGCTTTCACACCAAAACTACTGAACCGATTGCAATGAAATTTGGTACATAGATTGTCTAGAGCCTGACATAGGCTACTTTTTAACTGGAAAAGGGTTGTAAAAGGGCCAAATAGTTGGATATGTAGCGGGCAGGCGGTTTTAGCGAGTAATAAACAGAAGTTGTAACCAGAGCAACTGTCAGAATGCCGTTGTTAGTATCATTATATTTCGAAATTACAACTAAAATAATTTAATGAGTAGATTATTATCTTTATTAATAATTTTGATCAAAACCTCATATGAATAACAAAACATAAAAAATAAATAATGAGTCGACAAAATATATCCGCATAATTCTGACTATGGATTAATTTCGTTAAATTACAATGGTACTGACACACAAACCGCTGTCGCCATCTTTACCGTTGACTTATCGCAAAAATATAGTTTAATTGTCATTTAGTTTCACATAGTGATTTATTTGTCTTAAATAATTCGATTGATGTAGATACACGAAATCTTTTTGTAGTTGCAGCGTGCCGTCGCTTTGATAACTGTAGGCGCATTTGAAGTTGTATTGACAGATCTGCTGGAGGTCATGAGAACATGTCTGTATTCATTGAATAAAACAAGGTGTACACTAGGTATTCGTCAACTCCATTCATAAATAGAAATATATCTTCTCATAAACAATTGATATCACAAATAGATAGAATATTTTCTTCTTGCTCTTTTGGGTTTTAGTAATTTTTCGTTACTAAATTGAAAGCGGTGTCTTGGATACCTAAGTACGGTTATGTGGTGAAACTTTGGAGAGGACTATATTATATCTTGCGGTTGATGGCATGCATGCATAGATTTGTTGAGTTGTTTGATTGAATTTGGCATATGCCAATAAACTGTGCATCTTTCCATATTAAAATTATAAATGCGAAAGTATCTCTCTGTCGGTCTCGCTTTTACACTAATACTGCTGAACCGATTGTATAGAAATTTGGTATACAGATAATCTGATTAAGGACATAGGCTACTATTTAAATGAAATAAAGGGTTGTAATGGGGGCTAATGGTAGGTCAAAACTTATAACATTAACTTATAAATTATAAACTCCCAATATTGCCCATTAAAAGTAATGAAATATGTGCACAAGGGTAGTCCGAATTTAAGGGGTGTAATGGGGGGTCAAGGCTACATTTTATCTCGGCATTCCCATGGAAATGGGGACCATCGAACACAGCTGAAGTCTATGCGGACGGAGTCGCGGGCAACAGCTAGTACTACATATTATAAAACAGGACCGCTTTTTCTGTCCCTATTTCCCCTTGATCTCTTAAATTCTTTTTTTTATTTTTTATTTTATTTATTTATTGTTTCTCCACAAAGGTAATTACAGTTTTACTTATAACTACTTAATTTAAGATTTAATCTTTGTGAGAGCTGGTGTCTATACTAGGTTTCATATGAAACCTGTATTACAGATCACCAGGCCCTCAGATACCACGGAATGGACGAAAGTATGTTAGTTATAAATTACACGTGTTATAATTGATTGTTAGCTATAGAAGAGAGAATACAATTTTTAGTCAGTGGGTGTGTGTGAGTGTGTGTGTTGTATGCGTGTGTGTAGTGTACATGTGTGAGTGTTATGTGCGTGTGTGTTGTGTGCGTGTGTGTGAGGGGGTGAGTGTGCATGCAAGGGTGTTTGTTTAGTGTTAGAATTTAAGTTAGAGCTTTAGCAATATTTTTTTCCGTGTTTTCATAATCCAGTTCAAGGAGCCAGTTGGTAACTATGGATTTACATTCAGTTTTAGGTTTACAGTATATATTTAGAATTTTATTTAATTTGTTGTAAATAAAACCAACAAGATGGCAGAAGCTACAGCGTGCAAGTTGTGAAGTAAAAGGAATAGTGGGACAGACATTGGGTTTACGTCGAGTCGTAACAGCAAGTTTGTGTGGGTCGTATGGTGTGAGTGAGTGTGTTTTCATAATTAAATTTAAAATAAATTGTTGTCGAACTGTCAGTACTTTGCAAGTGGAATAAAGTTGAGTGGTTGGATAAAGGAGTGGCAGACACCATCCCACTTTCAAAATAAAGCGTTGTGCCCGTTCAATTTTCAAAATTGAACGGGCAAATGTTATTATTCTGTAAACGATTTTCTTAACGATGTATTCTGATAGTTATATAATATTCCTTTTTCTATTCTGTTTAGTTAAGTTGTATTAATGTTCTGTCTTTTATTTTTATTTTTTGTTGTTTATAATTTTAAGATGTAAAAATGTAACACGTATCATGTCACCGTGTCTACATAACTAATGTTTGTATGCCGAAAGGTAGAATGTACAAGGACCCTCAAACTTATGTTACCAGCTTTTTGTAATACCTACATTCTATACAAATAAATATCTGATTCTGATTCTGATTCTCTATTCTATTACTGCAACATAATTTTTCCAAATTATATTGAACTGATTTTAAACAAATTTGGTATGAAGTTAGCTGACACCCTGGATTTACACATAAGCTACGAAAAAATCTTATTTCCATGGGAAAATCGATGTAAATGAATTGGTGGATAATGTAGAACTTTCTAGTTTTTTTTTTCAAATACTTGTTAGATATAATATTTTACTGTAGTCGCATCTACAGTACCATGAAAGTGTGTGAAGGTGGTACCAGGAGAGCAGGTAACAGTAGTAAATGAGGGTGATACCAGTATAGCAGGTAGGCAGTAGTAGGTACATGGGGTGGTACCATTAAACTAGGCTGTGGGAGCTTAAATCAAAATAAAAAAAAAAAACAAAGAAAACGAATTAAGAGGTCATGGGGATGGTCCACAGGAGCAGCATGGTTTCAATCTTGGGGAAGAGGTGCGATTGGCATAAAACATGGTTTAACAAAACGCAAGTTTTCAGATAAAAATAGTCCAGCCGCTGCTCTACAAAAGTGAAAGTTCGCGAACAGAAGATGGGGGTTGTACACGGAGAGCAGGTAGGGTAGTGCCAGGAAAGCAGGTTGCAGTAGTACATAAGGGTGGTACTACGCAGTAGTATATGAAAAGGTGCGGAGCTGTCGCGATTGGCATAAGGAACTTTTTCTGCTTTTTGTTTCACGGGACAGTAGAGTCATTTATGTGGGTCGTGGTAGGAAAGCTGGTATGAGTGTACATGAGAGTAATAAACCAGGAGGCCAGGTAGCAGATAGTAGTAATACACGAGGGTGGTTCCAGGAAAGCATAGTAGTAGTACACAACGGCGGTACCAGAAAAGCAGGTAGTGTACATGAGGGTGGTACCAGGAGAGTAGGTAGCAGTATTTCATGATGTTTGTAGCTGGGTAGCAGGTACTGTACATGTATGAGGTCGGTATCAGTAGAGTGGGTAGCAGTCATGAGGGGGTTACCAGGAGAGCAGGTAGCAGAAGTACATGAGGGTGGTAAGATTAATTTGGGAGTCAAAATAAAAAAAGGGAGTAATCAATTGGTAGCAGACATGAGATTGGTACTACAGTGGCAGTAGATGTAGTTATATGAAGATGGTTGCGACCTTGCTGAAGGGGCACGCTTAGCCTAAGAAACTACTATTCAATCAGCAATATTATCATCGACTCTAAGGCGGCATTTATTTCGAAGGGAAAGCTAGATAGATGTAATGTACCTATGTACTAATATTGTAAAGCTGATGAGTTAGTTTGTTTAAAAGCGCTAAGCTCAGAAACGAATAGTCCGGTTTAAAAATTACGTTTATGTTTCGTAAAAGTTTATTAATTGATGAAGGCTAAGGGATATAATACCTATCTTTACACCATGATTAATCGGAGCCGAGCTGTAATTTAAATCTTACAAATACGGACGAAAGTTACTTGGACTCTAAAAGTAATCCGATTTTAAAAGATCCTAACTTATAACTTCTTACTAACCACGCGGACGAAGTCGCGGGCAACAGTTAGTGTACATATAAATCAGCATGATAGTTGCGCCTGAGCATGATAGTTGAACTTGAGAATGTTGTTCATATTGCGTCATCCCAATTAGAAACGATAATTGTACTCCATTGTTACCATGGTATCAGTATAACGAAGCGTCGATGATCGAATCGAACGGATCGCAGATCATGTTTTTCAATTATATCATTATGAAATTTATTTATGCTATTAGCGAACATTTTGTGCGTGTATTAATTCTTTGCCAATTCTAATTTTACTATATCCTATATCTTACTATTTATTTCTATTGCTACTATATCTACATACCTACTTTCTATATCTACTTCCAATATTTTGCTACATCGTTTTAATAAATAAAAATGGTTTACGAAAGTGCTAAGCCCGAGAAAAAGGTACAGTCAACTTCTAGCATGCAGAGTGTAGGCACAGAAGAACTCAATTTCTCCATGTTGACAAAGTTCATTAAACCATTTAATGGTGAAAGAACAAAGTGGTCACCAGAATTGCGAAAATGCTTTAAGCCTAGCATCGCCGTCACAGCATAATATTATATCTCAATTAGAAGGCAAAGCCAAATCTGCCTGTTCTATAAAGATATTTGAAAATTGGCAAGAACTGAAACAGTTTCTTAAATCAACATTTGGCGAAACCAAACATAGAAATCATTTATTATTAGAGTTACAGAGTTGTACTCAGAAGTCTACCGAGTCTGTGACTCAATACAGCCTCCGTGTAGAGACCTGCCTCACACGTTTGAAAACTGATATACACCATTCCACTAGCGATGTCACCGAATTAAAAGGGCGAATTGCCAGTACTGAGGACATGGACCTACATACATATTTATTGTGTTTGCCTAGCCCTATCTCTAACATTGTCAGATGCCGCAATCCACATACCTTACAAGAAGATATTGACCTTGCTATACAGGAGGAAAAGCTCCAAAACTATACTCAATCGACTGGACATTTTAAAACCTCTGAATCATTGAAACCTAAGTGTAGAGATAAAAATTGTTACTCTACGTCATATTAATTCCTTCGCTAATAATCCACAACCTTTTATGCACATCTTCTAATTCGCAGCCGATTATCTGTAGATACTGTAAGATTCCGGGTCACGATATATCTCAATGTCGCAAACGCCAATACAATAATTTTCGTACACAAAACCCTCCACAATCTCAGCAAGTTAACCATGTCTTAGATTCAGATCATCATGATTATAATAGCGATTTTGATACCCAACCTAATTTCGATAATTATTTAAACTAAATAAGATTCCGGTATCGTGTCGAACGGAATCGTCAACGCAAACCGACGCGGCTGATATCTTACTATATTCTAAAGTTACTATATCGACTACTAAATCTACTATATTTCCTAAATCTACTACCATATCTACTAAATCGAATACTAAATCTACTAAATCGAATACTAAATCGAGTACTAAATCTACTATATCTTCGAAATCAAATACTAATCATTCTAATTTCAATGTATCTTCTAAATCTACTACATCTCCTAATTCTACTTAATCGATTACTTCTATATCCTCTAGTTCAACTGCTTTAACAAGCTCTACTATGTCTACTAAAATAACAACGGAAATTCCTTCTAATTCAGATGTATTTTAATGTTTATGAAATTAACTATAACAAAAAAAAATTTGCCTCACGTTTATGTTAGATCAAAATACTCTAAAAGATTGCTAGTTTTAAAAGATCTTAGCAAGCAAAAAGATCTACTTTACAAATACAACCTACATTAATTCCTGAAATAATTCAATTCAAGGAAATCGACAAAGTTACTGATTATTCCAAAAGCATTGGTCATTTTCAATTAGATTTTATATTTGACAACAACAATGTTGTCTTAGGCAAATTTCATCTCATACCTGACTGTGTTGATATAGATTTTGATGATATAATCGGTAGTGATTTTCTCAGTTCACACTATTCCAATATAGATTACAAGAATAAGATCGTAAACATAAACGGTTTTCAGTTACAAGTCTATTTTACTAAGCCTGAATACTATTCCAGCTCGATCTGAAATGATCATTGAATGCAATGTCTTAAACCCTGAAGTAACTACTGGGTATATAAATAAAACAGAAATTCAAATCGGCGTATATTTATCTTCTCGTCTCTTTAAAAGACAATAATCACGTCTCTGTTTCCGTTCTTAACACTAGTGATAAAGATGTCATCATTAAATCTCTCTGTGTTTCGTTAAACCCCTGTGTCTTAGATAACTAATTTCATTCAATTAGTTATTTTAATTCTTCTAATTCAACGATAAATCGTGATGTCATGAACAAATGTGATCTGGTCAGAAAACGAATAAGGACCCCACATCTCAATTCAGAAGAATCAGAAGCCTTACTTAATTTGTGTTCCGAATACCATGACTTATTTTATTTAGAAGTGATACTAGTAGGGTAAAATTGAAACCGTAAATGAATATCTCATGTTCCCATAACATATTATAGATTGAAGTAGCTTAGTAAGTTGTTGAAAGCGTGATGATCGTTCAGAGGTTTTTATTCGTTGAATCGTATTGTGATTATAAAAAGTATTGAATCAAACACGCATGATATGTTACATATGGATATAGTCTAATATTTGAATATAAAAACATAAGATACATGTACTGGACACACACACACACACACACATAATCACGCCTATATTCTCCGAAGGGTTAGGCAGAGGTGTATAGTATACCCACGCTTCGCCAGTTATGGTTCAGTCTCAGGCAATAGGGGGCGAACCTAATGCCATATACCGAGCACAAATTATGTTGTTGGTGGTTTTCCCGCCACCTCGCGGGAAAATTTTTAAATTTTTTCGCAAAATTTTTACTCTTATGTACTGGACATAAGAGTAAAAAAGTAAACCCAATCATATCCTAAGCATTTAGCTTACTTAGAGGGGTTAACAAGAATACTAGTAATTTGTGGCCCAAATAGCATATTACCTTCTTTATTTTTTTTTATAAATAACAGATATTCATCGACAAAAATCCAGACCGGAACATATCGCTACTTCAATTCAAAATTAACACAAATTTAAATTATACGTTTTTACAGAAGAGCTAATCAAAGAAAAATTTGTTTGAATAATAACAATAATGATCATAATTATATATTTATTCAGATAAATTTTGTTTTTTCTTTGATTAGCTCTTTCATAAAATGTATAATTTTGGTTTGTGTTAGTTCTGAATCAAAGCAGCGACATGTTGTTCCGGGCGGGAATCAAACCTGCGAGACTTGGCCAACTTAGTGTCCGTTAAATTAATATTTATATTGTAATGGTTGGGTTACTTTTCTGATGCACCAAACGTGTTGTCAAATCTGTGATGAATTATTTGACCACCGATACGATTACATTTCATACTTCAAATATTTATTGCATTCATATGTATGTCACGTACCAAAAATCAATCAATATGAACCTTGTAACACACAACAAACTTATAAAATAATGTCATTTACATTAGTGTAGTTAATAGTTTTGTATTTACTTCCCATAATAATATAAACAAAAATGAACGTAAGTATGCCTATTTGGCTGAAGTGTGGCCTACAACTATCGATATTATTAAGCATTTCTAAATTATATCGTTTATTATCATTTATAGAAATATTTATTTATACAATATAGCACCTAAATTTCATTAAGTATGTTATCGTAATCGTTGAGCACTCACTAATTAAATAAATTACAAAAGTGTGCGATTATAAATATTATTCTAATTCCACATTTTTAAGTCAAAAATGTTTGATGGATTATATTGAGCTAGTATTTAATTTTATTTTAAGTTAAACTGTGTCTTACATTAAGATTTATTTACGAGTACATACGATTACCTTATAAAAATTTCATCTCAAATTGTAGCGACAGCGCGGCGCCGGTGTAGTATTGCGTCCAAATAAATTTGTTAAGGAGATGTTTACACTCGAGTGCCTAATTTGTAATATGTAACAAGCAATAATAATTCTTATGATCAGTGAGTACAGTGTTCAATATTAAATATAATAATTGATTGCTTATACATTTGAAACGTAAATGTAAAATTAAATTCGTTACGATGATCGTTCCCTTATAATATTAGTGCATAAGTAGAGCCCTCAAGACGTTTTACAGCGCATTGTTAGTGCATCATTTCTTCATTGCTGATTGTGGATATCTTCTTAAGGCGTTAAGTATGTAAGTTCATAACTCTTAGACCCTAAGGCATATAAGCCACCCAGCTGCAAAATACAGTTGTTATGCTCTATATATATTTTTTATAAAAAAGTGTGTTTCGTTAATATTTTACTTTACTTAAATTATCTTTTTTAGGTCTTCAAATCCCTTCGATTCGGACGCTGGAGCGCCTTCAACATCGGCTAAGAAAAGGATTAATAAGGCACTAAAACCCAAGAAGCAGCGTATTGGAAAGCCACAGAAAAAACAAACCATATATTGGGAAGTGACTCAGATTCAGAGCCTGACG
>NW_020800419.1:0-56894 GCF_003590095.1 Trichoplusia ni | reverse complement strand
AATAGTTTATTTCGTAATTGGTAGTGTTTTATTATATTAATAGTTTATTTTCGTAATTATTACATAATAACTATATATAATTGTAAGTGTAAGGTAGCTTCAGTTACCGTCGATTAAAAATACACAATGCCACCTAAAAAACGACCATCTTTATCTCGAAATTCGAGAGAGATGCTAAAAGGATGAGAAATGCGCGTTCTCAAGAATCGGCAGAGGAAGAGCACATCGGTTAAACTCTATGAGAGTTAGTGCCTCAACCTCTCGAGCCAATGAAAGCTCTCCAGAGAGAGAGATGCGATTAGCAGCTGACAGAGCGAGACGAGCTACATCACGGGCGTCTCAAAAGCTCTTCTCAACGAGAGCTGAGGCTTACCATTGACCGAGAACAACATGTGTTATCCCGAGATGCTGAAACTGCGTCACAACGAGAATTGCGTCTCACTGCTGACCGCGAACGCATACATTGTCTCGCGAGTCAGAAACCTACACTGAGAGGGAATTGCGTCTCACAGCTGACCGCGAACGTCATATATTGTCTCGCGAGTCAGAAACCTTCACTGACAGAGAATTGCGTCTCACAGCTGACCGCGAACGTCATATATTGTCTCGCGAGTCAGAAACCTTCACTGAGAGGAATTGCGTCTCACAGCTGACCGCGAACGTCATATATTGTCTCGCGAGTCAGAAACCTACCACTGAGAGGGAATTGCGTCTCACAGCTGACCGCGAACGTCATATATTGTCTCGCGAGTCAGAAACCTACACTGAAGGGAATTGCGTCTCCAGCTGACCGCGAACGTCATATATTGTCTCGCGAGTCAGAAACCTACACTGAGAGGGA
Source organism: Trichoplusia ni (assembly GCF_003590095.1). NCBI lineage: Eukaryota > Metazoa > Arthropoda > Insecta > Lepidoptera > Noctuidae > Trichoplusia > Trichoplusia ni. Next base: position 56,053 of record NW_020800419.1, on the reverse strand, counting down.
ATTGCGTCTCACAGCTGACCGCGAACGTCATATATTGTCTCGCGAGTCAGAAACCTACACTGAGAGGGAATTGCGTATCACAGCTGACCGCGAACGTCATATTTTATCTCGAGAATCTGAAACTTTAACTCAATATGAAGACCGTTTGACAAATGATAGGGTGCACCATAATGTTATTCGATCTCTCGAAGACGCACATGAGCATGAACAACGACTAGAGTCGGTACGCGAATATTATAATTCTTTGAGACAAGAACGATCAGTAAGTTTTGTCTAATGAAAGATTAAGAATCGAAAATATTCGGTCTCTTGAAACGGACGAACAGCGAGAGGCCCGTCTTTACTGCAGACAGATTTCGACATAGCCTTAATAACTTAGATTTACACATAGAAGATCAATCTAGAAATTCGGTGGCTTGGTCCGACAAATATAAAAGTGGGTTTGCTTATAACCTCACAATTGATTATGGATCATCTTCTGTAATAGGCGATATGAACGTGGTATGTCGTTTTTGTAATGCTTCAAAGTGGAGTAAGGAGTCAGCTGGTTTCTGTTGTTCTACAGGTAAAATAAATTTGCCTTCATTCGAAGACCCACCGGAACTCTTTCAGGATGACTTAACAGCAGTAGGCGGTAAATCACTCTGTGAATATGGTTTGCCAACACCAACCTCAGTCGGAGAGGTAACTAATAGGGAATATTCCGCAGAGATTGGTTATAATTTAACGGAACTGCTGACAACATTAGAAAACGGTGTCCCAATGATGACTGCAGAACAACGTTCAGTTTATGACCGCGTGTGCAATAGTGTTCAAAATAATTTGGGAACAATATGGTTTTTAGATGCACCTGGAGGAACTGGAAAAACCTTTTGACTAAATTAATATTGGCTTATGTTCGAAATCAGCGTAAAATTGCTCTTGCCGTAGCTTCATCAGGGATAGCTGCAACATTGCTACCAGGAGGTAAAACTGCTCACAGTATGTTTAAATACCAATTGATTTAGATCGCACGGAAAATCCAACCTGTAGTATTTCAAGAAATAGCGACAAAGCTAAGGTATTACGCGAGTGTAGTTTAATCATATGGGATGAATGTACGATGGCCCATCGAAAAGGAGTAGAAGCGGTAGACAGAACTTTAAGGGATATAAGACAAAATGATCGACCAATGGGCGGTATCACGGTTTTATTTTGTGGTGATTTCCGACAAACCTTACCGGTAATACCACGGGGAACCCGAGCTGATGAGGTTAGGCTTGCCTGAAAAGCTCTTATTTATGGCGAGATATACAATCGGTGCATTTGACTATAAATATGCGAGTGAGAACTGGAGATAACCCGGATGATAGTCAATTTTCTGACACATTATTAAAGATTGGTGAAGGTACCTATCCACAACTACACCAAGGAAAACTTATACTGACGCCTGAATTATGTTGTATGGTGCAATCTCAACCACATCTTATATCGTCGGTTTACGGTGACGTAACAAATATATTAAATAGGGACAATTCTTGGCTATGCGAAAGATCTATTTTAACTCCTCGCAATGACCAGGCATCTGAGATCAATAACAAAATACTGTCGAATATACAGGGGGAAAGCAAAGTTTATAGATCAATAAATAGAATGGTCGATGAACAAGAAGCCACTAATTAGGTACCCGATAGAATTTTTAAATTCTTTAAATATGCCCGGACTTCCCTCTCATGAAATTTGTTTAAAAATTGGGATACCGATTATTATGCTCCGAAATTTAAAACCACCACAACTTTGCAATGGAACTCGACTAAAAGTAACCCAGTTGCAACAAAATATAATCGAGGCTCAAATTTTAACAGGTTGCGGTGCAGGAGAAACCGTCTTTATTCCCAGAATACCCTTAATACCAAATAATTTTCCATTCCAATTTAAAGGACGCAATTCCCAGTATCGGTGTGTTATGCAATGACAATTAACAAGGCTCAAGGGCAGACTTTTCGTGTTGCTGGAGTAGATCTCAGTGACAGTTGTTTCTCACATGGTCAGTTGTATGTTGCTCTTTCCCGTGTTAGCAGTTCTAAAAGTCTTTATGTTCACGTGCCGGACGGGTCAACTTTCAATATAGTTTACCCGGAAGCTTTGCACTAAAGTATTTTCGTTTTATAGGTACCTTTACCTTACCTTTATAAGGCAGTGGTACTTATATTGCCACCAGAATTTGAACCTTAACACATTATTATAAAGTTTAAAAGCTATAAATATTTTTAAGTTCTGTGTCTTATAAAGGGTTAAGCCTTATGTGAACGTGATCTAAACAATATTACCAATATAAATAATAATAATAAATATTACCAATACATTAACTTAATACACAAGGAGTTACACGCTGACGGAGTCGCGGACACAGCTATCTATACTTTTCTTCCGGAAGTCACTATTCCACGCGGACGAAGTCGCGGGCACAAGCTAGTACTTATAATAAATCTGTAGAGAGGTCAATTCTGTACATAAAATATATTTAAAAAATAACTATCAAGGGGTGGTTAGGGATCGCTACTGATGCCAAAAATGCAATCAGTAAAATTTTTGTCTGTCTGTCTGTCTGTCTGTCTGTCTGTCTGTCTGTCTGTATATTCGTTATAGAAACAAAAACTACTCGACGGATTTTAACGAAATTTGGCACAATTATTCTTCATACTCTTGGGCAGGTTATAGTATACTTTTCATTACGCTACGACCAATAGGAGCAGAGCAGTGAAGGGAAATATTGGGAAAACGGGGTAAGTTACTCCATTTTTTAAGCTTCCGTCACGTGTGCAGGCTTATAGGTTAAAGCTACATAGAAATCATGTATGACGGAAATATTCTCCCTAAAATTATATAAAAAATATTCCTCGACAGCATATGTCTAACTTTTATGGTTGACTCACAATAACACGTGAAACTCCCGATAGCTTAGCAATTCGGAGATTTCTGATTGTATTTGTCTACTCTAACGTTTACAACACTATCACTCATCCCCAATTAAAAAAGTTAACATTATTACCTATTCAATAAAAAAAGAATCATGTAAATCGGTGTAGAAACACCAAAGTTATACATGAAATAATAAGAAATCGCGCGTGAATACAGAGTCATGCTATAAGGATTATTTTGGTGTATCGGTTGCCGCGCTCGACGCGCGTCGTGGCGGGAGGTATAAAAAGGCGGGGGTCCGCGCTCGAGCGTCATACAATATTTGGCTGTTGATGCGAATAGACGTTCAGACTGTTCGACCTTATTGACAATCAATAATTGTCATTTGCAAACCGTGCTTATCAGCACGACTTTTAGTCTTTGAATTGTTTTGTTGTTAGTTTATATAATAGGTATTAGATTAATAGTATTAGTAGTAGGTACACCTATTAGTTATTTTGGTAGTGTTTAATTGTATTAATAGTTTATTTTCGTAATTTTTATATTATTTATTTTGGTAGTGTTTAATTGTATTAATAGTTTATTTTCGTAATTTGGTAGTGTTTAATTGAATTAATAGTTTATTTTCGTAATTGGTAGTGTTTAATTAAATTAATAGTTTATTTTCGTAATTGGTAGTGTTTAATTATATTAATAGTTTATTTTCGTTATTATTATATTAGTTATTTTGGTAGTGTTTAATTGAATTAATAGTTTATTTTCGTAATTGGTAGTGTTTTATTATATTTATAGTTTATTTTCGTAATTATTACATAATAACTATATATAATTGTAAGTGTAAGGTAGCTTCAGTTACCGTCGATTAAAAATACACAATGCCACCTAAAAAACGACCATCTTTATCTCGAAATTCGAGAGATGCTAAAAGGATGAGAAATGCGCGTTCTCAAGAATCGGCAGAGGAAAGAGCACATCGGTTAAACTCTATGAGAGTTAGTGCCTCAACCTCTCGAGCCAATGAAAGCTCTCCAGAGAGAGAGATGCGATTAGCAGCTGACAGAGCGAGACGAGCTACATCACGGGCGTCTCAAAGCTCTTCTCAACGAGAGCTGAGGCTTACCATTGACCGAGAACAACATGTGTTATCCCGAGATGCTGAAACTGCGTCACAACGAGAATTGCGTCTCACTGCTGACCGCGAACGGCATACATTGTCTCGCGAGTCGGAAACCTACACTGAGAGGGAATTGCGTCTCACAGCTGACCGCGAACGTCATATATTGTCTCGCGAGTCAGAAACCTTCACTGACAGAGAATTGCGTCTCACAGCTGACCGCGAACGTCATATTTTGTCTCGCGAGTCAGAAACCTACACTGAGAGGGAATTGCGTCTCACAGCTGACCGCGAACGTCATATATTGTCTCGCGAGTCAGAAACCTACACTGAGAGGGAATTGCGTCTCACAGCTGACCGCGAACGTCATATATTGTCTCGCGAGTCAGAAACCTACACTGAGAGGGAATTGGCGTCTCACAGCTGACCGCGAACGTCATATTTTATCTCGAGAATCTGAAACTTTAACTCAATATGAAGACCGTTTGACAAATGATAGGGTGCACCATAATGTTATTCGATCTCTCGAAGACGCACATGAGCATGAACAACGACTAGAGTCGGTACGCGAATATTATAATTCTTTGAGACAAGAACGATCAGTAAGTTTGTCTAATGAAAGATTAAGAATCGAAAATATTCGGTCTCTTGAAACGGACGAACAGCGAGAGGCCCGTCTTACTGCAGACAGATTTCGACATAGCCTTAATAACTTAGATGTACACATAGAAGATCAATCTAGAAATTCGGTGGCTTGGTCCGACAAATATAAAAGTGGGTTTGCTTATAACCTCACAATTGATTATGGATCATCTTCTGTAATAGGCGATATGAACGTGGTATGTCGTTTTTGTAATGCTTCAAAGTGGAGTAAGGAGTCAGCTGGTTTCTGTTGTTCTACAGGTAAAATAAATTTGCCTTCATTCGAAGACCCACCGGAACCTTTGAAATCACTACTTTTAGGGGAACATATACAATCTAAACAGTTTTTAGATAATATTCGCACTTATAATAGTGCATTTCAAATGACATCCTTTGGCGCTCAACAAATCTCAGAAGGTCATTTCATGCCTACTTTTAAGATACAAGGTCAGGTTTACCATTTGATAGGATCCCTTTTGCCTGAAAACCAACCTAAGTTTCTTCAAATATATTTTGTATCCGACTACAACGAACAGTCGAATATAAGAAATCAATATTTCCCGAATTTAAATACTGAACTCATATCACAACTTCAGAACATATTGCATCAGGTTAATTCGTATGTATGCAGTTTTAAATCGGCATTAGAAGCTCTTCCTCGAGATGATGATAACAATTATAAAATTGTTATAAATGCCGATAGGCGTCCAACTCAGGAACACCCTGGGCGTTATAATGCTCCATCCACGAATGAAGTTGCTGTGGTATTGGTCGACCAGGAATGTGATAGGCGTGATATCGTTATCCGTTCCAGAGATAATCGTTTGCAACGTATTTATGAAACCCACAGGGCTTACGACAGTTTGCAATATCCTTTGATATACTGTCGAGGGGAAGATGGTTATAATTTTGCTTTATACCAAACTGATCCGCGTACAGGCGCACCTAATTATAATAAAAAGATTTCATGCCTTCAATTTTACTGTTACCACTTGCAAGTAAGACGGAATAGGTTTGTATACTTTCAACGTTTTCGTGGCTTATTCAATCAGTTTATTGTAGACATGTACGCAAAAATTGAAACCGAAAGATTAGTTTATATACGATCTAATCAAAGGCAGCTGCGCGTTGAAGAATACGTGCACCTTCGCGACGCCATGCAGCAAGATAACGATACGGTGAATATGGGTCGTTTAGTTATTTTGCCGTCTTCTTTTACTGGTGGTCCACGATACATGCACGAACGTACTCAAGATGCTTTTTGTTACGTAAGAAAATATGGACGTCCCGACTTATTTATTACTGTAACTACCAATCCTAAGTGGGATGAAATTACTCGGGAGCTTCTTGAGGGTCAAGCACCGCACGACCGCCATGATATCATAGCAAGAGTTTTTCATTTAAAATTAAAATCAATGATAGATCTACTTACCAAAGATAAAATTTTTGGATAAGTATTGTGTTATATGTATAGTATTGAATGGCAAAAACGCGGCTTACCTCACGCACATATCCTGCTTTGGTTAAAAGATAAGGTTCGACCTAATGATGTAGACAGTTTAATCAGTGCTGAAATTCCAAGTCCGATTGCAGATCCCGTGTTATACGACATTGTTAAAACTCATATAATACATGGTCCATGTGGTTCGTTTAACGGGAATTCTCCTTGCATGCAAGACGGTCGTTGCACTAAAAGATATCCAAAAGCCTTAGTGGATGGCACTGTAACAGGACATGATGGATACCCATTATATCGTCGCCGTTCAAGAGATAATGATGGTTTTACTGTTGAAAAGCGAGTGTCTGGACAACAAGTTACTTTAGATAATAGGTGGGTCGTTCCGTATTCTCCTGTGTTGTCCAGAGCATTTCAAGCTCACATAAATGTTGAAATGTGTAATAGTGTAGAGTCAATAAAATATATTTGTAAGTATATTAATAAGGGCAGTGACCAAGCTACATTTGCTTTGAGAAATGAACATGATGAAGTTACAAGATTTCAGTCAGGCAGATATATAAGTTCTTCAGAAGCTGTGTGGCGGATCTTAAGTTTCAACATTCACGAAAGATATCCACCTGTGACTCATCTGGATGTTCATCTTGAAGGCGGCCAACGTATATATTACAACGCCGAAAATGTCACAGAACGGTTAGAGAACCCTAGACAAACAAGTTTATTAGCATTCTTTCGACTTTGCCAAACTGATGATTTTGCAAAATCTCTTTTGTATGAGGAAGTTCCATCGTATTATACCTACGATAAGCAACGGGGTGTCTTTAATCGAAGACGCCGTGGCAGGCCTGTAGATGGCGAGTCAGGTATTTTTAAAGAACATGTTCTTGGTAGAGTGTACACCGTTCATCCTAACAACGCTGAGTGTTTCTATTTGCGATTATTATTACATACCGTGCGAGGACCAACCTCATTTATAGATTTGAGAAAAGTAGACGATGTTGTTTATCCCACTTATCAAGCAGCTTGCCAAGCGCGTCATTTGCTTGAAAATGATCAGCATTGGGATGACGCTTTAGCAGAATCCTGTGTTAGTGATAATCCACGACGGTTACGCCATTTATTTGTAACATTACTCACATTTTGTAATTTGTCAGATGCTGTAACATTATGGGAAAAATATAAAGAAAAATTTTCAGAAGACTTTCTTAGAAATATACCTAACAATGATGAAGGCACAACTAATGATAATTTCCGTGATCTTGCCATAAATCAGTGCTTATTAGCTCTTCAGGATGACTTAACAGCAGTAGGCGGTAAATCACTCTGTGAATATGGTTTGCCAACACCAACCTCAGTCGGAGAGGTAACTAATAGGGAATATTCCGCAGAGATTGGTTACAATTTAACGGAACTGCTGACAACATTAGAAAACGGTGTCCCAATGATGACTGCAGAACAACGTTCAGTTTATGACCGCGTGTGCAATAGTGTTCAAAATAATTTGGGAACAATATGGTTTTTAGATGCACCTGGAGGAACTGGAAAAACCTTTTTGACTAAATTAATATTGGCTTATGTTCGAAATCAGCGTAAAATTGCTCTTGCCGTAGCTTCATCAGGGATAGCTGCAACATTGCTACCAGGAGGTAAAACTGCTCACAGTATGTTTAAAATACCAATTGATTTAGATCGCACGGAAAATCCAACCTGTAGTATTTCAAGAAATAGCGACAAAGCTAAGGTATTACGCGAGTGTAGTTTAATCATATGGGATGAATGTACGATGGCCCATCGAAAAGGAGTAGAAGCGGTAGACAGAACTTTAAGGGATATAAGACAAAATGATCGACCAATGGGCGGTATCACGGTTTTATTTTGTGGTGATTTCCGACAAACCTTACCGGTAATACCACGGGGAACCCGAGCTGATGAGGTTAGGGCTTGCCTGAAAAGCTCTTATTTATGGCGAGATATACAATCGGTGCATTTGACTATAAATATGCGAGTGAGAACTGGAGATAACCCGGATGATAGTCAATTTTCTGACACATTATTAAAGATTGGTGAAGGTACCTATCCACAACTACACCAAGGAAAACTTATACTGACGCCTGAATTATGTTGTATGGTGCAATCTCAACCACATCTTATATCGTCGGTTTACGGTGACGTAACAAATATATTAAATAGGGACAATTCTTGGCTATGCGAAAGATCTATTTTAACTCCTCGCAATGACCAGGCATCTGAGATCAATAACAAAATACTGTCGAATATACAGGGGGAAAGCAAAGTTTATAGATCAATAAATAGAATGGTCGATGAACAAGAAGCCACTAATTAGGTACCCGATAGAATTTTTAAATTCTTTAAATATGCCCGGACTTCCCTCTCATGAAATTTGTTTAAAAATTGGGATACCGATTATTATGCTCCGAAATTTAAAACCACCACAACTTTGCAATGGAACTCGACTAAAAGTAACCCAGTTGCAACAAAATATAATCGAGGCTCAAATTTTAACAGGTTGCGGTGCAGGAGAAACCGTCTTTATTCCCAGAATACCCTTAATACCAAATAATTTTCCATTCCAATTTAAAAGGACGCAATTCCCAGTATCGGTGTGTTATGCAATGACAATTAACAAGGCTCAAGGGCAGACTTTTCGTGTTGCTGGAGTAGATCTCAGTGACAGTTGTTTCTCACATGGTCAGTTGTATGTTGCTCTTTCCCGTGTTAGCAGTTCTAAAAGTCTTTATGTTCACGTGCCGGACGGGTCAACTTTCAATATAGTTTACCCGGAAGCTTTGCACTAAAGTATTTTCGTTTTATAGGTACCTTTACCTTACCTTTATAAGGCAGTGGTACTTATATTGCCACCAGAATTTGAACCTTAACACATTATTATAAAGTTTAAAAGCTATAAATATTTTTAAGTTCTGTGTCTTATAAAGGGTTAAGCCTTATGTGAACGTGATCTAAACAATATTACCAATATAAATAATAATAATAAATATTACCAATACATTAACTTAATACACAAGGAGTTACACGCTGACGGAGTCGCGGACACAGCTATCTATACTTTTCTGCCGGAAGTCACTATTCCACGCGGACGAAGTCGCGGGCACAAGCTAGTATAAAATATATGTTATAGAGTTATTGCGCCTACATCATAATGTTGTATAGCGCCCGATTGTGAAGTTATTTCTTAATCCAATATTTGCATCGTTATTAAATATTATAAAATGAAACATTCATCATCATTCCATTAATTCCTCTCACAATGTTAGTCTTAGGTCATAGTCTACCACATCAACCCAGCACAGATTAGTACTCTACACTAGCTATGTCGAATGTAGGTTTTCTGGCGATGTTTTTCCGTCATCGTTTAAGCAAGTGATCTTGAATAAATTACTTATGTGCACCTGATTTTGAAAAGTCGGAAGTGCCTTGTGGCCCATCACCAAACCTAAGAATTAGCAGTCCCCGGTCATACCACTAAGCTATCACTGCTTAATTAACTGAAACATTAAGTAATTACTCAATAAAAGACTTCTGAGATTATCTAAATCTATAGACCATGATCAAACTGCATTCATTTATAAACATTATAATTTAGTAATATACTGATTTGCATACCATAAGATAGAATGTCGCTGATCTTATTTTTATATATACTCTATAATAATCTTGTATCTCTACCTGCATCGTTAAGAAAGAAACAATTCTGATTCTTATTAAGTATAGATAATCTGCTTTTGTTGTTACATAGCGATAGTTCTGTGGGCTTGGACAGTCAGCACGTTCCTGGTAACAATTAGAGTTCTGTACTAGGAATACTCTATGATTCAATAAAATAAATGTCCAAGATGCTAAAAAAATTAAATATATATAATATATTCTACTTATATCACATGCGTTCATCTAAGATATACATAAGTTTCTTTACGATCGATGTAAATATACCTATTAAGTTATTATGATTACAATTTACAGCCAGCAGCCAGTCGGCTGCATCGATAGAATTCAATTATTGTATTGTAGGTTTAAATGAACCAGCTGGATAACTGTTCGCAAGGTACTGTATCGCACCATTGAAATCGGGTAGGCGCCGATACCCGATGAAATAAATGCAATCTGAGCGGTCGACATTCGTCGCGTCGAGGCGCGATTGCATGAGTCAATCCAATGCGGACACCACAACATAAGACGCTCTTATAATGCAATTGCAAGACAATGTGTAGGACCGAAAAAGAATTGGGGGTTCCGAAGTGATACAGAACCCCCAATTCTAACCTACTCACGTCACCCTCGCTGCACATGCTAGCTGTTTATATATGTCCGCAGTTTTTTTGCACGTAGCAGATACATGTGCGTTGAAGGTGAGTTTGCTGTCTATAACTAGTCCTAACAACTAGATCTCGTTTACGATATTTAGCCGGACACCTCGCATGTGAACGACCGGGACATCGTACTTAAGTTTCTTCGTCGGAACCATTGCATTGGTTTTGTGCACTGCGAAGTTTAACTTGTTCTGGATACCCTCCACTCGGCCACATACTCCAGTGTCCTTTCTGCTCTTTGTTGTAGGACGGAGACGTCTTTGTCTGAGAAGACCAGTACCTCGTCGTCTGCGTACGCTTGGCAAAACTCTCCTGTGCTTGTTATTTTGTGTAAAAGCGAGTCTAAGATAAGGCTCCAGAGCGACGGCCGGCAGCGACAGATCGCCTCCTACTTCATTTGTGAGGACACGGCGCTGCTCTTCCCAAGCCACACACTCGGCGAGAGTGTGTTGCGCCGTGTCCTCCCCGCAATGGACGCAGTGGTGGCACCGAGCGTCCGGCTCCCTGTTTATGCGACACAGGTACTTCCCGAAGCAGCCGTACCCCGATAGCACCTGCGTCCCCCACCCTGAACGACAGGGAGCCGTGCCTTCTCCCGAGCCAGTCGTCGAGCACTGGCCGGATCGCCTCGACGGTTGCGAGGCCGGCGGCAGGGCGCAGAAGCCTTTGCCGCCATTCCGCCACCAAGACCTGACGGAGCTCTGCTCGGCGCAGTGCGATCTGTCGCTGCGCCGGTCTCGAGCCCCGTGCCCGCTCTTCCTCGCACCATCGGTACAACGACGCGAGTACTTTCGCCTCCAGGTCCCAGGGCGGGGATCCGGCCAGTACGCAAGCCGCCTCGTAGGAGATCGTGCGGTACCCGCGGACGGCTCTGACGGCCATCGCCCTCTGCGGTTTACGCAGAATGGCGAGTGTGCCGGCCGTCAGGTCCATCGCCCATACAGGGGCCCCATACAGGGCCATGGACCGCACGATTCCCACGTACAACCGCCTACAGGCGGTGCTCGGGCCCCCCATGTTGGGAAGCAGCGTTGAGAGCGCGCCCGCCGCGCCCATCAGCTTGGGCGCCAGGCGCCGGAAGTGGGGTCCGAATTCCCATCGGCTGTCGAGCACCAATCCCAGGTACTTCATGGTGGACTCGACAGCTATCCGGGCCCCACTGACCACGATGTGTGATCCCGGCGCCGGCGCACGTCGGGGGCCATGAAACACCTTGGCCTCCGACTTATTCAGGGCCACTTCTAGGCCCAGGCGCCGGATGCGGTTCACCACCTGTGACACCGCAGCCGTGGCTATCAACGCCGCCTCCCTGTGCGAGCTCCCCCGGGCTGTGACTAGCGTGTCGTCCGCGTAGCATGTCAAGTCGGCGCCCGACGGTAGCTCGCCTCTCAGCACCCAGTCGTAGCCGATGTTCCACAGGAGCGGCCCCAAAACCGATCCCTGCGGAACACCGCACGACATAAGGTGCCGACCAGCACCGTCACGTCCCCGATAGGTGACGCACCTATCCTCCAGATAAGCCCCTACTGTACGACGGAGGTAGGGAGGCACACCCGTGACGGTCTGCCTGACGGTGACGGACTGGAGGCCAAGATCTGACAATTTGATCTTGGCCTTGGCCTCGACAATGACCGACTGGTACGTAACGCCGCGCTCCGCAGCCCCGGGCTGCAACGTCAGCGTCACGGCCTGGGAACGCGGGGCACGCACCGTCGGTCCTTTGCGACCGCCTTTGGCAGTCCGTCGCGCAGGCTGCGTAGCCGCCTTTGCCCTTGGCGTAGGGCCTGGGCGCGCGCTGCCACTGAGTCCACCTTTGCGGCTTTGCGGGCCTTCTTGCGGCCCACGACTGTCGCCCAGCTCTCACCCTTAGAGCCGGCCGTCGTGGGCTGAGCACTTGGCGGGGCTCCCTCCCCGGGCTTTTTGACGCCCCCCGTGGGCTTCCCCTGGCGAGGCGCAGGCCTCGGCGGCTCCTCCATCCCCCGTCTTGTGTCGGCCGCTAGGGGCGGACGGAGGGTTTCCGGAGGGAGGCGCCGAAACACCGCCTCTATGCGGGCATTGACCATGCTCCCGCACTGGAGCATGCAGAGCCGGACTATGCGCTCGACCTAGTCGTCGGAACGAGCGCTTGCCGGTCTTGGGGCGGGAGACGGGGCCACCACCGGTGCGGCGACAGTGGGCGGCGTGCGTCGCTGCTGCTGCTCGCTCAGCGCAGCGACCTGCCGCCGGAGGTCCTCGAGGTCGGCACGGAGGCGGCCGTTCTCCTCCTGCAACTTCGCGACCTCGTCTGAGGCCGTCCTGTTGAGGAGGATACCAACCGCCTCCTTAATATCCGCGGCAGCCTCTTTCAGACCGCGGGTGAACGAGCCCTTCAGGCTGCCGGACTTCGTGGCAACCTTCAGGACCAAGTCCACCCCGTCCAAGGCCAGCTGGCTCAGGGCCGCCGCAGATGGCTCGCCCCCTTCGGCCGTGAGAGCAGCGCGTCGCTCACGCGCGCGCTCTGCCATCGCCGACACTTCGTCGGCCGCGACGGCTTTGCGCTGCTCCCTCCTGGCGGCGTTGAGCTCCGCCTTCGAGCTCCCCAGCGAGACACCGCTTTCGCCGCCAGGGTCCTCGGTGGTGACCCCCACGTCACTCTCTGCTTCGCTGGCATTGGAACGCACAAATCTGCCCTGTGCGTCCCTCCGCGGCCGCGGCGCACTCGCCCCACTCGATGTCTGCCGACCTCTCCTCCCGGTCGGCAGCTTCGGAGCCGGCAGGCCGTCCTCATCTGAGGACTGACCCGCCGAACCACCTCCCATCGAAGCACGGTCGCGTGGACGTTTCCTAACGGAAGACGATCCACGCGGCCGCTCCTCGGCATTTTGTGTGCTGCCAGTGATATTATCAGCGACAGGGGCCTGGTCGCCTACCCCTGCGCGTCCATCGGTAACCAATTTCACACTCGCAGGCCCGGGTACCTGCGAGCGCCGGGCGTCAGCCGGATCGCATGACACAACGCATTCGCTCGTGTCCGACATTTTCACCGGGCACCCTACGTGGACCCCCAGGGACGGTACCCCCTTACTCATATAAGAGCGAGAACTGAATTACTTGTGCCACAAACCCGCAACCTACTCGGACCTTACTTTATTAAAGACCTGTACAAGACCTGCCTCTTGTTTTATTTCTCCTTTTTGGTTAACGGTCCGCACAGCCTACCTGTGCGGCCCTCACCGTTACAGGTGTTCGCCTCCCGTGTGGCGAGATCCATGTGGACACCAGTACTTCTCTTCGGTGTCCTGTATAGGATGCTCGCCCTCCTGCCGGACGTGTGATAAGAAAAATGTACAGTCTAATTTACATATTTTTTTTTAACTTATACTAAATTTTGGTATTACGATACAATTATTTATTTCAAATAATATAATTCTTACAGCTAAATCCCTTTGGTGATGGACTCTCGTACTATTCTAGGTGACGACGATGTTTTTGTTGCTGCGTCGCGTGCTGCCGATGTTTTGCTGCCGCTGACGGCTGCCTTGACGTGTGATGTGATGTTGTTGGTGGTTTAAAGTTCCCTGCCGGTGTTTTCTGGTGGCTGGATTTTTCGTGAAAAACTGAAGGGGCCAGATAATAAAGCTTGTCAAGACGATTTCAACATGCCGAGGGGGAGGGGAGGGCACGCAGTGACGCAGCTGTCAATGTCAAATTGACTTTGACGTTTAAATGTCTCTTGTCAAAATGACGTCTGACGTCTGTCACTGCGTGTAGCCTTGGAGGTTAGCAATGCGCCTCGTGGTAAGTTGAGGTTACGACCACGTGTTTTTTTTAACAAACTTGTGGGACCTGTAACTCTTCAACCTGGAGCCCGACAGACTTCGACGATACGTCAAAAAACGGGTCTCCTTTGCGCCAATCTTTTGGCTATATTTAGTTAGTTGATTTACTGACCTCCTTCAATTGTCACTGCAGCAAACCAGAATTCTTCCTGGAGCCACGACTTTTGACCTTCGACCTCCCCCATACTAATCCTGGATATTTGGGATATGAGAAAACTTTTGATACCAGTTTCACACGCAAATTCACAAGAATGTAATTTTGGCGAATTTTTTAGTCGGAGCGCGATGTGATGTTGTCCGTAGTTAGGCTTATACTCTTCTGTGAAGGATTGAGAGAATTTATTACATACGTCGCGTCGCCTGACGCCTCACCCACCGAGCCTATACCATCGACCTCACGAGATGAGCCCTCACAGGCCAACCACATCCTGCAAAGCATCCACAACACATCGGACTAAAACAAAAATGTAAGTAACAATTCCATATTACTACCAACTCTACGAGACCCTCCGAGAACTCTACGAGACTCTCCGAGGACTCTACGAGACCCTCCGCGAACTCTACGAGCCCCTCCGAGAACTCTACGAGACCCTCCGAGAACTCTACGAGAATCCCCGAGAAACCTACAAAACCCTCCTCGTATGTAACAACTTGTAATTGCAATGAACTGAAATTCTACTCAGGGAAAACGCTTTCTTTGCCTACAGGTAATCACAAGATAAAATAATCAACGAGAATCACCGAAAACCTACGAAAATCAACGAGGCCGGCGCAGAGCGCGCACCGCCTGTCAGTATGGCCGTATCGGCGCAATTAGGACAATTATTTGATTATTAAGATTTCAAATGTTTAAAATTAACCGTTTGATTGTTTAATAAGTTGTTTCATAATTAAGTTATGATTATTAAGATGTAAAATTAGTGTTAACACATGAAGTAATTACTTTTCTACGTTAAAATCACGAATAACCTTAAAACTTATAACTTGTAACTGTAACTTGTAACACGTGGCATGACACCTATAAATACGGCCGCACTGTGCGCACTCAGTCTTTCTTGCTCGAGCTGTCGCATAGTGCGGACCTCTGGGAAGCTAAATAAAGTTTTGTTGATTTGTGTAAAAGTGAAGTTTCATTTTGGAGACCATGAGTGATAGTGGAGTAAACAATTTAAGTGACGTTAGCAGTGCTGACGTCACGCATTTTAAAAACGCCCCGGAAGCAGTTTCTCCGTCATATACAATCAATGATTATTTAAATGATAAAAATAGTTGGTCGCCATGATTTGCACAAGACGGTTTAGTGTGGATTAATGTTTGACGTGTCATTATGTAATTTGATAGACATACTCTATGTGTGTAACATTGTGTTACCTATTTTGTTTTATTTTTAGTATAATTACATATACGCATACATACACACACATATATATTATTTTTCACAAATTTTGACATGTATAATTTTGAAATGAAACTACTTTTACGGATTTTATCGCGGTTTAATTTTAGATTTTAGTTCTCGACGTTTCGAAACCTTTGCAGGTATCATGGTCACGGGCAGACTGACCAAGAATTAAACCGCGATAAAATCCGTAAAAGTAGTTTCATTGCAATGTCTAACATTCGCGTAAACCTAAGAAACCACTATGTATAATTTTATTAATTATAAAATTGGATGACGTAGCAATTTTTTGCCGCCTCCGTTTTCAGGGCTATGCCGAGTAAATCAATGTTTGGGGTATTTCTTTCAGTCTTATTTTATTAGCCAGCAGCAGATACGTCATGCTCCCTTAGTTGCCACTGCCTGCGGTGGCGTCTTGGGTCGGGTCACCTCCTTCCCTCTAATATGGCGAGGGAGGGGATGGCTGACCCTTGCGTCATAATCGTGAACGGGTGCTGCTTGCGGTGGCTGGTCGGTCTGCTGACCTTGGATTTAGTACTTACAGTTTAATTTCTTATTGGTTTAGATACAGCGACCTCAAATTTTTGTTTGTATGGCATGGCACCGGCACACCTATTTTGTTATTGCTCTGTATAATAATAATAATTTTGTAAACGGAATGACAGCGTGCTGCTGGGGAGTTTGTTGCACCGTTTCTTGTCTCACAGCAAAAGCACTTAGGAAGCGGTTAAGGGTGGCTGAAACGGGGTGCTGTCCAATAATCTGACCTTCAAAAAGTGCTACTTAGTAGCCTAATTTGAATAAATGAATTTTGATTTTGAATAGCTGGATAGGCAACCCCAAAATAAAACTGGATGATGTAATTTTGAAATACCTAGGGCCGACCGACGAGTCTTCCTGATTAGGTGATTGATTTCCCGCCGATATGGTCAACTGTTCACCAGGTTGTAGCTGGTCATGAGCGACTTTGCGGGGTCTTCCTCTGCCGACAACTTTCTTAACCAAATATCGATCGTTCTCAAGAATTCGAAAGATTTCCATATGGCTCGCTGAATTTAAGGTCCAACGATGTTTGGTTGCGCGGATTATTTTTAATCAACACGTAGTCTCCTCTTTGAAAATGATGAATTTTTGCCTTACGTTGGTTGAAGCGTTGTCTATCTTGTTCACTTGAATGAGCCATCTTTTGTTGTACTTGTTGAGTGAGTGCTTTGATGTTGATAGTCTGGTTATCGATATCCACTAAGGTGAGAAGCTCAGGAGGTACACAGTGTTTCCTTTGAGTAATCAGGGTAAGTGGTGCGACATTGGTGACACGATGAGTGGTACAGTTCATTGCTAACTGAAGTTCTTCGAGTGCAGTGTGCCACTGCTCAGTTTCATAGTTTTTTATCATCACCAATGCATTTTTGAGGGTTGCAATGACCCTTTCAACTTGGCCATTCGCTCGGCTGACTCCTGGAGATATAGCGTGAATGTTTATTCCCACCTGGTCACAGTAGTCTTTGAACTCTTCAAGGAATTCTCTACCTCCATCAACTATAATTTGCACTGGTGTACCAAATAAATGCACAGTACGTTTCAGAGCAGCCAATGTACTATGTGGGTTTTTGTTGCTGCTAAAGTACAGTAAGACGTACTTTGAAAAGGCATCAATGGTGACTATGACGTATTGCTGGTCATCTGGAGTACCAAGCTTTCCTGTTATATCCATATGGATAACCTGGAATGCAGCTGTCGGTTTCTGTATTGGGTGTAACTGGGCTTGAATAGCACCCGATCTTCCTTTAGATGTTTGGTATATCACGCAGTTATCCACAAATCTTCGAACAGTGGAACTCATTTTATCGAACCAGTAAGTTTCTCTGATCTTCTGTAATGTTTTTTTCCCAGCCGGGATGTTTCAGTGCCGTGTGAAAAGAGTTTATAATGCTCCAATGAAATGACTTGGGGACAACTGTGCTAAGTTGCCGACCGAAGACAGGATCATTAATGTTCTTCTTTAAGACATTGTCTTCCAAAACGTAGTCCTCTACGGGGTTATTATCGCTGAGGCTATCCATTATTGGTCGTAGTTTCTCGTCCCGTCTTTGTTCGATTTTGAGCCAGTTCATGTCTCTTGTCATCACATTTACTGCCAAATCTGTTGGGTTTCTACTGAAAAAATCAGCACGTTGTAGACGTTCGCCTTTACGGTATTCCACCTCAAAGTCGTAATGTTGCAAGAACGTCCACCAACGATGAATTCTCGGTAGAAGATCCTTTTTGTGTTTGGACGCTTTTAATGCATTGCAGTCCGTTATCACAGTGAACTTTCGCCCATAGATATTGGCGGAAATGTTTGACGGCGCGTACCACGGCCAGTGTTTCTAGCTCGTACGAGTGATAGCGGCTTTCAGCGTCTGTGGTTTTCATGCTCATGAAGGCAACGGCATGTTGGCGTCCTCCAATCACTTGCACAAGTACTGCACCAAATCCGAGGCTACTTGCATCCGTGTATAGTTGTATGGGTGCTCCCTCTTGAAATAATGTGAGTACAGGAGTAGATGTTAGACAGTCGATGATAGTGTTACGGGCCTTTTCGTGTTTGTCCGTCCATTCCCACTTTGCACCTTGTTTCGTCAATTCGTATAGTGGTACCATTATGCGAGAAAAGTCAGGGATGTATTTCCTGAAGTATCCTGCTAGCCCATTAAACTGCCTGACTTGTTTGACAGTTTTAGGTACCGGAGCTTTGACGAGAGCTTCTACTTTCCGTGGGCTTGGTCGTACTTGTCCATCAGAAACCACATTTCCAAGATGTGATATTCCTTCAGAGAAACTTGAGCATTTACTCAGGACATCATCGACATAAACCTGTGCAGCTGTTCCCAGCAATGATGTCAGGGCTCTATTGAGGCAACGCTGGTAGACCGAACAGGCATTACTCAAACCAAATGGCATGGTGAGATATTTATACAAGCCATCTGGTGTAACGAAGGCGGTTTTTTCTATGGAGGCTTCACCAATTGGAATCTGGTGGAAGCCCGCCGCCATATCCAAACTTGTGTAGTAATGTCCATTTGCCAACTGGTCAATCTGATCCGAAATCAATGGCAACGGATAATGGTCGCGCAATGTGTTCGAGTTGAGTTCTCGAAAATCTACGCACAGTCGATCATCACCATTCTTCTTTTTGACCAAGATAATGAGACTGGAATATGGAGATTTGCTTTCTCGGATGATGATGTGTTCCAAAAGTTCTTCAATAATTTTGCGAACCTTCTCCCGCTCCACTGGATTAAGTTGGTATGGTCTTCTCTCCACAAATTTGTCCGGGTTTTTCAGTCTAATTTCAAGTTCGCCTGTATAGACCCGAGTCTTAGGGTATCCACGAATAAATAGGTGCTCATATTTATTCAGAAGTTGTCGTAGCTGTGTGATTTCTTCTTCGTTAGTAAGGTCACAATCCAGGTTGTCAAAAAGAGGAGAACTAGTACTTACATGATTGACGAGTGTATCATGATGTAACTATCTTACTCAGATGAGTACCATGAAGTAGGTTCATACCCACTAGAATGTCTGTTCATTGGCCTAGCCTTTTCCCAACTATGTTGGGGTCGGCTACCAGTCCAACCGGTTTCAGCTAAGTACCAGTGTTTTACAAGGAGCGATTGCTTATCTGACCTCCTCAACCCAGTTACCTGGGCAACACGATACCCCTTGGTTAGAGTGGCGATGTACCAATGAACTTATGTTTATTCCGTGTATTTATACTATGTTTATCACTGTTTTTGGAGTATAAGTGAAGATTTTTTTGTATCAATAGTATATTATCTAAAATAAATTGGGATGCTACCGTTAAAATGCCGATCTCTTTACACCGCTCCCTAAGAGAAACTCTAGAGCCTAGCTGGTAAATGAATCTGACAGCTCGCTTTTGTAAGACGAATATCGATTCAATATCTGCTGCCTTACCCCACAAAAGTATGCCATAGGACATCACGCTGTGGAAGTAGCTGATAAACAAGACAAGCTGTGTCCACGTCAGTAATCTGTCTAACTTTTCCAACCACATAAGCCGCAGAGCTGAGTTTATTCGCTCGGTATGCAATATGCGCCGTCCATTTTAATTTTGCATCGACTGTAACGCCGAGAAAAACCGTTGATTCTAAAGTCTCTAGCACTTCATTATTTATAACAATATCCGTGACCCAAGTAAGTGCACTATTTACTTCGTTAAAGTCACTTCTGTTTCTGTTAACTTTAAATATTAAAGAAGTATCGTCTGCATACAGCACAACGTCACATATGTCTTTTAAAAAGAATGGTAAGTCATTAATATATACCAAAAATAAGAATGGGCCAAGTATTGAACCTTGGGGCACCCCTAGTTTCACAGGTAGTCCAGTGGACTTACTACCACTAACATCTACACATTGGACCCTATCACCCAAATAGGAATTAATTAAATCCAGTGATCTATTTTTGATACCGTAATATCCGAGTTTGCATATTAATGTTTGACTGGCCTGTTGGTCTAGTGGTGAGTGACCCTGACTGCTATACCGGAGGTCGTGGGTTCGATTCCCACCCAGAACAAATGTTTGTGTGATGAGCACGATCATTTGTTCTGTGTCTGGGTGTAATTTATCTATAATATGTATGTATTTAGAAGTATATAAGTAAGTTTATCAGTTATCTGGTTACCATAACACAAGTTCTGCTTAGCTTGGGATCAGATAACCGTGTGTGAGTTGTCTCTAAAAAAAAAAAAAATGTGTCATGCCGGACGCAATCGAATGCCTTTGAAAAGTTACAGAACACGCCAATAGCATTCTGAGAGTTCTCTCAAGCATCGTAGATGTGTTTTAGTAAAGCTACACCGGCGTTGGTAGTTGAACGTCCCTTTGTGAAACCGTATTGCTCGCTATGTAAGAGGGTCTTGTTAGTGAAATAATGCAGAAGTGGATTTAAGATTAATTTTTCAAAAATCTTGCTGAACGCAGGTACAATTGATAAAGGTGTGAAATTACTAAGATCACTTCTACTACCTACCTTAAATAACGGCATGACTTTACTATGCTTTATTAAGTCCGGAAAGACACCTACGTCTACGCATTTATTGAACACTAGCTTGTGCCCGCGACTTCTTCCGCGTGGAATAGCGACTTCCGGCAGAAAAGTATAGATAGCTGTGTCCGCGACTCCGTCAGCGTGTAACTCCTTGTGTATTTAGTTAATGTATTGGTAATATTTATTATTATTATTTATATTGGTAATATTGTTTAGATCACGTTCACATAAGGCTTAACCCTTTATAAGACACAGAACTTAAAAATATTTATAGCTTTTAAACTTTATAATAATGTGTTAAGGTTCAAATTCTGGTGGCAATATAAGTACCACTGCCTTATAAAGGTAAGGTAAAGGTACCTATAAAACGAAAATACTTTAGTGCAAAGCTTCCGGGTAAACTATATTGAAAGTTGACCCGTCCGGCACGTGAACATAAAGACTTTTAGAACTGCTAACACGGGAAAGAGCAACATACAACTGACCATGTGAGAAACAACTGTCACTGAGATCTACTCCAGCAACACGAAAAGTCTGCCCTTGAGCCTTGTTAATTGTCATTGCATAACACACCGATACTGGGAATTGCGTCCTTTTAAATTGGAATGGAAAATTATTTGGTATTAAGGGTATTCTGGGAATAAAGACGGTTTCTCCTGCACCGCAACCTGTTAAAATTTGAGCCTCGATTATATTTTGTTGCAACTGGGTTACTTTTAGTCGAGTTCCATTGCAAAGTTGTGGTGGTTTTAAATTTCGGAGCATAATAATCGGTATCCCAATTTTTAAACAAATTTCATGAGAGGGAAGTCCGGGCATATTTAAAGAATTTAAAAATTCTATCGGGTACCTAATTAGTGGCTTCTTGTTCATCGACCATTCTATTTATTGATCTATAAACTTTGCTTTCCCCCTGTATATTCGACAGTATTTTGTTATTGATCTCAGATGCCTGGTCATTGCGAGGAGTTAAAATAGATCTTTCGCATAGCCAAGAATTGTCCCTATTTAATATATTTGTTACGTCACCGTAAACCGACGATATAAGATGTGGTTGAGATTGCACCATACAACATAATTCAGGCGTCAGTATAAGTTTTCCTTGGTGTAGTTGTGGATAGGTACCTTCACCAATCTTTAATAATGTGTCAGAAAATTGACTATCATCCGGGTTATCTCCAGTTCTCACTCGCATATTTATAGTCAAATGCACCGATTGTATATCTCGCCATAAATAAGAGCTTTTCAGGCAAGCCCTAACCTCATCAGCTCGGGTTCCCCGTGGTATTACCGGTAAGGTTTGTCGGAAATCACCACAAAATAAAACCGTGATACCGCCCATTGGTCGATCATTTTGTCTTATATCCCTTAAAGTTCTGTCTACCGCTTCTACTCCTTTTCGATGGGCCATCGTACATTCATCCCATATGATTAAACTACACTCGCGTAATACCTTAGCTTTGTCGCTATTTCTTGAAATACTACAGGTTGGATTTTCCGTGCGATCTAAATCAATTGGTATTTTAAACATACTGTGAGCAGTTTTACCTCCTGGTAGCAATGTTGCAGCTATCCCTGATGAAGCTACGGCAAGAGCAATTTTACGCTGATTTCGAACATAAGCCAATATTAATTTAGTCAAAAAGGTTTTTCCAGTTCCTCCAGGTGCATCTAAAAACCATATTGTTCCCAAATTATTTTGAACACTATTGCACACGCGGTCATAAACTGAACGTTGTTCTGCAGTCATCATTGGGACACCGTTTTCTAATGTTGTCAGCAGTTCCGTTAAATTGTAACCAATCTCTGCGGAATATTCCCTATTAGTTACCTCTCCGACTGAGGTTGGTGTTGGCAAACCATATTCACAGAGTGATTTACCGCCTACTGCTGTTAAGTCATCCTGAAGAGCTAATAAGCACTGATTTATGGCAAGATCACGGAAATTATCATTAGTTGTGCCTTCATCATTGTTAGGTATATTTCTAAGAAAGTCTTCTGAAAATTTTTCTTTATATTTTTCCCATAATGTTACAGCATCTGACAAATTACAAAATGTGAGTAATGTTACAAATAAATGGCGTAACCGTCGTGGATTATCACTAACACAGGATTCTGCTAAAGCGTCATCCCAATGCTGATCATTTTCAAGCAAATGACGCGCTTGGCAAGCTGCTTGATAAGTGGGATAAACAACATCGTCTACTTTTCTCAAATCTATAAATGAGGTTGGTCCTCGCACGGTATGTAATAATAATCGCAAATAGAAACACTCAGCGTTGTTAGGATGAACGGTGTACACTCTACCAAGAACATGTTCTTTAAAAATACCTGACTCGCCATCTACAGGCCTGCCACGGCGTCTTCGATTAAAGACACCCCGTTGCTTATCGTAGGTATAATACGATGGAACTTCCTCATACAAAAGAGATTTTGCAAAATCATCAGTTTGGCAAAGTCGAAAGAATGCTAATAAACTTGTTTGTCTAGGGTTCTCTAACCGTTCTGTGACATTTTCGGCGTTGAAATATATACGTTGGCCGCCTTCAAGATGAACATCCAGATGAGTCACAGGTGGATATCTTTCGTGAATGTTGAAACTTAAGATCCGCCACACAGCTTCTGAAGAACTTATATATCTGCCTGACTGAAATCTTGTAACTTCATCATGTTCATTTCTCAAAGCAAATGTAGCTTGGTCACTGCCCTTATTAATATACTTACAAATATATTTTATTGACTCTACACTATTACACATTTCAACATTTATGTGAGCTTGAAATGCTCTGGACAACACAGGAGAATACGGAACGACCCACCTATTATCTAAAGTAACTTGTTGTCCAGACACTCGCTTTTCAACAGTAAAACCATCATTATCTCTTGAACGGCGACGATATAATGGGTATCCATCATGTCCTGTTACAGTGCCATCCACTAAGGCTTTTGGATATCTTTTAGTGCAACGACCGTCTTGCATGCAAGGAGAATTCCCGTTAAACGAACCACATGGACCATGTATCATATGAGTTTTAACAATGTCGTATAACACGGGATCTGCAATCGGACTTGGAATTTCAGCACTGATTAAACTGTCTACATCATTAGGTCGAACCTTATCTTTTAACCAAAGCAGGATATGTGCGTGAGGTAAGCCGCGTTTTTGCCATTCAATACTATACATATAACACAATACTTCTCCAAAAATTTTATCTTTGGTAAGTAGATCTATCATTGATTTTAATTTTAAATGAAAAACTCTTGCTATGATATCATGGCGGTCATGCGGTGCTTGACCCTCAAGAAGCTCCCGAATAATTTCATCCCACTTAGGATTGGTAGTTACAGTAATAAATAAGTCGGGACGTCCATATTTTCTTACGTAACAAAAAGCATCTTGAGTACGTTCGTGCATGTATCGTGGACCACCAGTAAAAGAAGAGGGCAAAATAACTAAACGACCCATATTCACCGTATCGTTATCTTGCTGCATGGCGTCGCGAAGGTGCACGTATTCTTCAACGCGCAGCTGCCTTTGATTAGATCGTATATAAACTAATCTTTCGGTTTCAATTTTTGCGTACATGTCTACAATAAACTGATTGAATAAGCCATGAAAACGTTGAAAGTATACAAACCTATTCCGTCTTACTTGCAAGTGGTAACAGTAAAATTGAAGGCATGAAATCTTTTTATTATAATTAGGTGCGCCTGTACGCGGATCAGTTTGGTATAAAGCAAAATTATAACCATCTTCCCCTCGACAGTATATCAAAGGATATTGCAAACTGTCGTAAGCCCTGTGGGTTTCATAAATACGTTGCAAACGATTATCTCTGGAACGGATAACGATATCACGCCTATCACATTCCTGGTCGACCAATACCACAGCAACTTCATTCGTGGATGGAGCATTATAACGCCCAGGGTGTTCCTGAGTTGGACGCCTATCGGCATTTATAACAATTTTATAATTGTTATCATCATCTCGAGGAAGAGCTTCTAATGCCGATTTAAAACTGCATACATACGAATTAACCTGATGCAACATGTTCTGAAGTTGTGATATGAGTTCAGTATTTAAATTCGGGAAATATTGATTTCTTATATTCGACTGTTCGTTGTAGTCGGATACAAAATATATTTGAAGAAACTTAGGTTGGTTTTCAGGCAAAAGGGATCCTATCAAATGGTAAACCTGACCTTGTATCTTAAAAGTAGGCATGAAATGACCTTCTGAGATTTGTTGAGCGCCAAAGGATGTCATTTGAAATGCACTATTATAAGTGCGAATATTATCTAAAAACTGTTTAGATTGTATATGTTCCCCTAAAAGTAGTGATTTCAAAGGTTCCGGTGGGTCTTCGAATGAAGGCAAATTTATTTTACCTGTAGAACAACAGAAACCAGCTGACTCCTTACTCCACTTTGAAGCATTACAAAAACGACATACCACGTTCATATCGCCTATTACAGAAGATGATCCATAATCAATTGTGAGGTTATAAGCAAACCCACTTTTATATTTGTCGGACCAAGCCACCGAATTTCTAGATTGATCTTCTATGTGTACATCTAAGTTATTAAGGCTATGTCGAAATCTGTCTGCAGTAAGACGGGCCTCTCGCTGTTCGTCCGTTTCAAGAGACCGAATATTTTCGATTCTTAATCTTTCATTAGACAAACTTACTGATCGTTCTTGTCTCAAAGAATTATAATATTCGCGTACCGACTCTAGTCGTTGTTCATGCTCATGTGCGTCTTCGAGAGATCGAATAACATTATGGTGCACCCTATCATTTGTCAAACGGTCTTCATATTGAGTTAAAGTTTCAGATTCTCGAGATAAAATATGACGTTCGCGGTCAGCTGTGAGACGCAATTCCCTCTCAGTGTAGGTTTCTGACTCGCGAGACAATATATGACGTTCGCGGTCAGCTGTGAGACGCAATTCCCTCTCAGTGTAGGTTTCTGACTCGCGAGACAATATATGACGTTCGCGGTCAGCTGTGAGACGCAATTCCCTCTCAGTGTAGGTTTCTGACTCGCGAGACAATATATGACGTTCGCGGTCAGCTGTGAGACGCAATTCCCTCTCAGTGTAGGTTTCTGACTCGCGAGACAATATATGACGTTCGCGGTCAGCTGTGAGACGCAATTCTCTGTCAGTGAAGGTTTCTGACTCGCGAGACAATATATGACGTTCGCGGTCAGCTGTGAGACGCAATTCCCTCTCAGTGTAGGTTTCTGACTCGCGAGACAATGTATGCCGTTCGCGGTCAGCAGTGAGACGCAATTCTCGTTGTGACGCAGTTTCAGCATCTCGGGATAACACATGTTGTTCTCGGTCAATGGTAAGCCTCAGCTCTCGTTGAGAAGAGCTTTGAGACGCCCGTGATGTAGCTCGTCTCGCTCTGTCAGCTGCTAATCGCATCTCTCTCTCTGGAGAGCTTTCATTGGCTCGAGAGGTTGAGGCACTAACTCTCATAGAGTTTAACCGATGTGCTCTTTCCTCTGCCGATTCTTGAGAACGCGCATTTCTCATCCTTTTAGCATCTCTCGAATTTCGAGATAAAGATGGTCGTTTTTTAGGTGGCATTGTGTATTTTTAATCGACGGTAACTGAAGCTACCTTACACTTACAATTATATATAGTTATTATGTAATAATTACGAAAATAAACTATTAATATAATAAAACACTACCAATTACGAAAATAAACTATTAATACAATTAAACACTACCAAAATAACTAATATAATAATAACGAAAATAAACTATTAATATAATTAAACACTACCAATTACGAAAATAAACTATTAATTTAATTAAACACTACCAATTACGAAAATAAACTATTAATTTAATTAAACACTACCAAATTACGAAAATAAACTATTAATATAATTAAACACTACCAATTACGAAAATAAACTATTAATAATACAATTAAACACTACCAAAATAACTAATAGGTGTACCTACTACTAATACTATTAATCTAATACCTATTATATAAACTAACAACAAAACAATTCTAAAAATAAACTATTCAAAGACTAAAAGTCGTGCTGATAAGCACGGTTTGCAAATAACAATTATTGATTGTCAATAAGGTCGAACAGTCTGAACGTCTATTCGCATCAACAGCCAAATATTGTATGACGCTCGAGCGCGGACCCCCCGCCTTTTTATACCTCCCGCCACGACGCGCGTCGAGCGCGGCAACCGATACACAAAAATAATCCTTATAGCATGACTCTGTATTCACGCGCGATTTCTTATTATTTCATGTATAACTTTGGTGTTTCTACACCGATTTACATGATTCTTTTTTTATTGAATAGGTAATAATGTTAACTTTTTTAATTGGGGATGAGTGATAGTGTTGTAAACGTTAGAGTAGACAAATACAATCAGAAATCTCCGAATTGCTAAGCTATCGGGAGTTTCACGTGTTATTGTGAGTCAACCATAAAAGTTAGACATATGCTGTCGAGGAATATTTTTTATATAATTTTAGGGAGAATATTTCCGTCATACATGATTTCTATGTAGCTTTAACCTATAAGCCTGCACACGTGACGGAAGCTTAAAAAATGGAGTAACTTACCCCGTTTTCCCAATATTTCCCTTCACTGCTCTGCTCCTATTGGTCGTAGCGTAATGAAAAGTATACTTTAACCTGCCCAAGAGTATGAAGAATAATTGTGCCAAATTTCGTTAAAATCCGTCGAGTAGTTTTTGTTTCTATAACGAATATACAGACAGACAGACAGACAGACAGACAAAAATTTTACTGATTGCATTTTTGGCATCAGTAGCGATCCCTAACCACCCCTTGATAGTTATTTTTTAAATATATTTTATGTACAGAATTGACCTCTCTACAGATTTATTATAAGTATAGAATAATTACGAAAATAAACTATTAATATAATAAAACACTACCAATTACGAAAATAAACTATTAATACAATTAAACACTACCAAAATAACTAATATAATAATAACGAAAATAAACTATTAATATAATTAAACACTACCAATTACGAAAATAAACTATTAATTTAATTAAACACTACCAATTACGAAAATAAACTATTAATTTAATTAAACACTACCAAATTACGAAAATAAACTATTAATATAATTAAACACTACCAATTACGAAAATAAACTATTAATAATACAATTAAACACTACCAAAATAACTAATAGGTGTACCTACTACTAATACTATTAATCTAATACCTATTATATAAACTAACAACAAAACAATTCTAAAAATAAACTATTCAAAGACTAAAAGTCGTGCTGATAAGCACGGTTTGCAAATAACAATTATTGATTGTCAATAAGGTCGAACAGTCTGAACGTCTATTCGCATCAACAGCCAAATATTGTATGACGCTCGAGCGCGGACCCCCCGCCTTTTTATACCTCCCGCCACGACGCGCGTCGAGCGCGGCAACCGATACACAAAAATAATCCTTATAGCATGACTCTGTATTCACGCGCGATTTCTTATTATTTCATGTATAACTTTGGTGTTTCTACACCGATTTACATGATTCTTTTTTTATTGAATAGGTAATAATGTTAACTTTTTTAATTGGGGATGAGTGATAGTGTTGTAAACGTTAGAGTAGACAAATACAATCAGAAATCTCCGAATTGCTAAGCTATCGGGAGTTTCACGTGTTATTGTGAGTCAACCATAAAAGTTAGACATATGCTGTCGAGGAATATTTTTTATATAATTTTAGGGAGAATATTTCCGTCATACATGATTTCTATGTAGCTTTAACCTATAAGCCTGCACACGTGACGGAAGCTTAAAAAATGGAGTAACTTACCCCGTTTTCCCAATATTTCCCTTCACTGCTCTGCTCCTATTGGTCGTAGCGTAATGAAAAGTATACTATAACCTGCCCAAGAGTATGAAGAATAATTGTGCCAAATTTCGTTAAAATCCGTCGAGTAGTTTTTGTTTCTATAACGAATATACAGACAGACAGACAGACAGACAGACAAAAATTTTACTGATTGCATTTTTGGCATCAGTAGCGATCCCTAACCACCCCTTGATAGTTATTTTTTAAATATATTTTATGTACAGAATTGACCTCTCTACAGATTTATTATAAGTATAGAATAATTACGAAAATAAACTATTAATATAATAAAACACTACCAATTACGAAAATAAACTATTAATACAATTAAACACTACCAAAATAACTAATATAATAATAACGAAAATAAACTATTAATATAATTAAACACTACCAATTACGAAAATAAACTATTAATTTAATTAAACACTACCAATTACGAAAATAAACTATTAATTTAATTAAACACTACCAAATTACGAAAATAAACTATTAATATAATTAAACACTACCAATTACGAAAATAAACTATTAATAATACAATTAAACACTACCAAAATAACTAATAGGTGTACCTACTACTAATACTATTAATCTAATACCTATTATATAAACTAACAACAAAACAATTCTAAAAATAAACTATTCAAAGACTAAAAGTCGTGCTGATAAGCACGGTTTGCAAATAACAATTATTGATTGTCAATAAGGTCGAACAGTCTGAACGTCTATTCGCATCAACAGCCAAATATTGTATGACGCTCGAGCGCGGACCCCCCGCCTTTTTATACCTCCCGCCACGACGCGCGTCGAGCGCGGCAACCGATACACAAAAATAATCCTTATAGCATGACTCTGTATTCACGCGCGATTTCTTATTATTTCATGTATAACTTTGGTGTTTCTACACCGATTTACATGATTCTTTTTTTATTGAATAGGTAATAATGTTAACTTTTTTAATTGGGGATGAGTGATAGTGTTGTAAACGTTAGAGTAGACAAATACAATCAGAAATCTCCGAATTGCTAAGCTATCGGGAGTTTCACGTGTTATTGTGAGTCAACCATAAAAGTTAGACATATGCTGTCGAGGAATATTTTTTATATAATTTTAGGGAGAATATTTCCGTCATACATGATTTCTATGTAGCTTTAACCTATAAGCCTGCACACGTGACGGAAGCTTAAAAAATGGAGTAACTTACCCCGTTTTCCCAATATTTCCCTTCACTGCTCTGCTCCTATTGGTCGTAGCGTAATGAAAAGTATACTATAACCTGCCCAAGAGTATGAAGAATAATTGTGCCAAATTTCGTTAAAATCCGTCGAGTAGTTTTTGTTTCTATAACGAATATACAGACAGACAGACAGACAGACAGACAGACAGACAGACAGACAGACAGACAGACAAAAATTTTACTGATTGCATTTTTGGCATCAGTAGCGATCCCTAACCACCCCTTGATAGTTATTTTTTAAATATATTTTATGTACAGAATTGACCTCTCTACAGATTTATTATAAGTATAGATAGATGTTATAGTTGCTAGTATCGAAGTACTGTAAAAAATTATATTTTATATCGTTATAGAAATCATCCGTGTATATAATATATACAAAAGAATCCGTGTCAGTGTAGCATAATTTTACTCTATCGCCGTAAAAAGGTTTAACTATGTTATAATGAAAATGATACATATGTGATTTAGATAGTTCTAATACAGTAAAGCCTATGTATATCGGTTTATCCAATATTAAACGGTCAGGTTTCATTTGTATTGCTACTAAGTTTTCCGATAAAACTGAAGCACTATGAAAATAAGGATTGCTTATGAGTTTTTCAGCACAAGTATATTTTTTGGTTTTATTATTTGGACTATTCCATGAGTTCACTAAATGAACAGTCACCCTTTTTTCTGTATTTTCTAAAGTTTTACCAAAAACGCTATTGTTTAATAACTTAAAGAAATCCTGCTCAAAAACACTTTTTGCGTTTTGTCGTAATTTGGTATTTAATTCGATGTACTCCTTTAAATATGCACTTTGTCGAAACGTAATGACTCTATGTATTTTACGTAATAATAAACCATGCTCAAGACATTTCTTTAAGTGTACATAATGAATCACGTATTTATACTTATTGTAGAGATTTGCAATAAGTTTTTCTGTTTTACCGCCCGGGGGTTTACATTTTTCAGCACAGAAAGGTAAGTCGTTGTGTAAATTATGTAACGTTTCAGGGTATAAGAGATCTACTTCAAGTATAAAACCCCATTCCGCGTTATCTTTAATATTTTCTACGACTAACTGATCTATTTCGTGTTGATTTAAAAATCGGAAACCTGAGTGAGGTAAATACTGACACATACTATAGCCGTAAAGATTATTACAGTCTAAATAACTTATAAAACACTGTGGTTCCACTGCATCATACGATGACATATATCTATTATTAGCTTTTGCATAGCGGTGGGAACACATACATAAACCTCCTCTTATACCGCTTTGAATCATCCGCACAATAGATAAGTCTGTTATAAGTTCTAATTTAACTCCCGTCTTTAAAAGCATAGCATCAAACGATAAACTAGGAGCAGTAATATAAAACGCAGGGTCGAGCTTATAATGCACTTTACAAGTTTTTCGAAAATTTTGAAATATGTCCGTAAGTAATAGTACATCAGTCTTTAAATATAAGTCAGTATATTCACCCATTGTTTTTATGCCAAATTTGGTCCATACCGAGTTAGCGTGGTTATAGTCCTCCTGTGAAATATGCTCATTACTTAACGAATTGAAAAATAAATGTTTCGGTGGTAACGTTTTTTCTTCATAGCAATTCCAATTGCTCATGTAATCGTAAGGATAAATGCCTTTTCGGGTAAGTAAATTAAACTGATCATTTATAGGGAAATGAAAGCGCAAGCTAATAAAATCCTCAATTCGCATAGTCTTTGATAGCTTGTCTAAACTAGTGCCTAAGAAATTAAATGAATCTAAAAATCTAATTTGTACGTATTCATTCTCGTCGATATGTATAAATTTGGAAAATGATATATATTTTTCTTTGGTTCTAGGGATGATATTTAATTTGCCAGGCGTTTCACCTAACTTTTTAATAAAAAGGTGACAGTCGTATCCTGATAAATTATGAAAAAATATTGGTATGAACATAGGTAGCTTATATTGTAAATTACAATGTCGATGAGCTGCACCGCGATATCGACCAGTAATATGACAGTGATCTCTTACTTTATTATTCCATAACAGATTATCGCATATGTGACATTTCCAAGCTTTTTTGTAATCAATTCCGTCTTTCTCAGAAAATATAATCGAAACATTTTGAGTTAATATGTTATAAATTCTTTTGACGTCTTCAGTAAGGAACTCTATAAATTTCGATACACAATCAATTCCACGATAAGTTTTGAATTCATTAAAATTATCATCGCACGATGAAACAATATTATACGCGAAGGCTGAAGGAACGTGTCGTTGTAAGCGTGACGTGTTAGCGGTGTCCGATTCATGGCCGGAAATCGGTTCGAGTAATGTTTCGAAATCAGCGTAGATTATGAAAGGAATGTCTTGTTTTTTATTATAATTTTTGAATTGTAAAAATGTTCCTTTATCAGGCAATACAGTAATAACTCCTGCACACAAATGATTTTCAAAACGTTCTTCACTTGAAAAAAACACTAAACAGGTTTCGCAGAAATATATCTTACTATGATGTTTTGTTATTTGGGTTTTAACGAGGCGTGGTAAATCTTTAATGAGACAATAGTGAGATGAATTCGAATTTTCTAAAAACAGTAAATGAATTTTCTTAGATTTATGATTAATTTTCTCAGATTTGTATAGAGGTCCTGTTATAGTCTTACTACCTCTTAAACCGTAAATATAAATATTTAAAAAAGGATTGTTCCTTTCAAAAGTATCTATATCAGAAAAAGTGATTGGCAATTGAATATCATTTACGTTCAAGACATCGCGGAAATGAGGATACGATGTTATTCTTTCAGGATGTCTATTCGTTGGGTATAAAGCAGCAACTACACACCACAAAAAACAACACTCGTCATTATTTTGAATATTCAAACATGCTTTCTTATTTTTAATATATTTAGGTAAATCTATAAATTGCGATCCGCTGAGAGGTTGATATTTATTAATATTTATTTCTAGATGTGAATTATTCAAAAACGTCCATCCGCTGTCCCTTTCTTGAAAGTCATCAATTTTTTTTAATATTATCGATACAGCTTTTTCATAGAAAGATTTGAAGTTGTAATTTAAATGAATAATAAAATTTTTTGTTGCAAAAGACTTTAACTCTTGGAGGTCATTTTTAAACATTAAAAAATTAGCGAAATATTCAAAATTAATTTTAACAGAATAATGTTTTTGAAGCGAACTATCAATTAAAGATTTAACTTGATCATTAATAATGTTTAAAAAGCTTTCTGGGTAAATATTTATTTCCGTTTTAGGTGTAGCTATCCGGTAACTTGTAATACGTCCTTTCAAACAGGAATGTATTATTGCGACGTTATCATTGATGTGAATAGTACTATTATTTTTATGCTTATTAGTTCGCAAATGGTTACTCCAACGACGAAAATCCACTTCAATGTTGCAAACCGAACAGAATGGCATTTTATCTATTGAAACTTATAAAAGAGTAATCGTACCTGCAAGGTATATTTTTCGTGTAAATACTACTTTAAAAACTAAAACTTAATCACAGGATCTGTTGACTGCTGCTACTATTAGACTATGGTATATTTTCATCACAAGCACCAAAGTAACGGCTCTATTCTGCTTCTGAAAAACCATAAAACTTAGGTTAGAAATAGTGTACACACAAAAATGTAATTTAGACTAAAGTACGCGGTACAAGAACCGGGGTCATTTCTTTACATAAAAACCTGTGATTATAATATTATTATTTAAGATAGCTCAAATCTATTTTAAAAACCAAAAGAAAATCATTACCTCCTTTTTTATATCGTATTTTTAATCGTAAATTGTAAGATCTTATTCAATGTGCGACGATCTCTGTTTCCCAAAGGTATTAAGGAATTTTAACATTTAGGAGTCCTGAAAAAACAAAAATACATGAGCTTAAGTATCCATAGGTGTTAATGATCGTGAAGCAATTAGTTAAATAGTTAAAGACTTACCTTACAATGTTGAGACAAGAGTTTCTTCGAATTACAGGTAATTCATGAGATTTATTAATTTTAGTTAAGTTTAGTAAGTAAACTGTGAGTGAAAATTATTTATTATGACATAGGTCTAACATGCAGCAAAAATTACGAAATTATAAATGTACCTAAGTTTCAAATTGCAATTATTGTTGTTTGCATTGTTTTACGTAGGGTTGTCGCACAAAGAATATAAATAATATTATCATTACAGAAATAACAAGTTGTAGCTTGTTAAAAATAATGCAGAATGAATGACTAAAGTTGAGTACTTGTTCAAAACTAATTATTTTTAGCATATTAAAATCTGCGATCCGTTTGGTCAAATAGATATTAATAAATTTTTACTTTGGCAAAAAATCTCACAGACGGTGTTATTTGTCTACTTTAGATTTTCATATTCTCCTATCAGCCTAATAACTATAATTCATAAAATATAATCATAATATAATTATATCTATAAAAATGATAATCCTTACGAATTGCTAAATTAGCAATGAGTAAAAAATCATACGATGTAACGTGATCACATAAAGCGAACTATTGCATTACAATAAGAATCCCTTAGTCGATACTTTTTTGGATTTACACGAGTATAATACGTACATAATAAATTGTATTGTCGTTTATAATGTTTGCTTTGATTGCGAACGTTTTTAATTATTCGAGGTAACACTTCACATTTGCTTATAAGCAAAGACATGTTGGTTAGCGATCATTACTTTCTAGTGCTGATATAATATTTGGTTCAATACCATACCCCAGCTACTGGTTTTCAGCTAAAATCTAGAAAGTAAATCGTTCAACAAAACAAAAGTTTTACTTCTGAATATCTTTAGTGTAAGTTTAGTATACTCGTACTTCATCGCCACCTAATTTGCCAGAATCACACCAGTAAAGATGTAAGTACTATATTATTACTCGATTAATTTCTATCTTGATTTTTCAGTGTTTGATGTAATCGAACCTTGTTCAATTTTATTTAAAACAAACGTTTTATATGAAATTAATGTGTAAGTAACATAACGTTTAATAAATGTTTATAATTAATTGATAAATTAAACTTTCAGGTCGGACTGCGAGAGTGACATCGTTCCCTTCAACAATGAACGTAAAATAGAAAGTTCCCATAAACGGACAACATCGACAGGCAAACGCAAGACACCCACAAAATCTGCTATTATAAGGTAACTATACGGTACAATAAAATTACCGCTAAATTATAATGAATATACGAGTACGTGTTAATATTATTCTTTACTCCTTGTTGCAGCAAAAAAAACAAGACAGATATATTCGGGCTCCGACATGAACGGAACGATGAATGTGATGGCTCGTCAACGCCTGTGTTGTCTACGTTCTTCGTTACAAGATTAGCAAACGGCAACGAGCGCCGGACTGCAAACACCTCCGGCGAGTACTATATTGACCTCAAGGTGTATCAAACTAATGACGCTCGTGAAACAGACTCTCAAGAACTATGGAGGAAAGCGCTACTTCGATTAAAACTCCAGACTGACGGTGACACCATCCAGTGGCGGAAACTCCAAGCGTTCGTGCAGTCTGCAGATGAGCTGTTTATGAAGCCGCCAACGTTTTTTTCGTCTAATGCATAAGATCAATTACTTGTGTCATATTTTAAATACAATTTAATCAATATATTATTACACTTTTAGTTTGTTTTTTATTATGTGCCTTGCGATGAAAAAGCATACTGCGTACCAGTCTGTGTTACAGACGATTGTACCAGTTGTGAGCGCGCAATAGCATATTTAAAATACAAACATTGCCTGTTGGTTCCTATCGTTATTGCGATGAAAAAGCATACTGCGTTTGAGTCTGGACCAGACGACAGAACCAGTTGTGAGCGCGCAAAAACGAAAACATTACAAACATTGCCTGTTGGTTCCTATCGTTATTGCGATGAAAAAGCATACTGCGTTTGAGTCTGGACCAGACGACAGAACCAGTTGTGAGCGCGCAAAAACGAAAACATTACAAACATTGCCTGTTGGTTCCTATCGTTATTGCGATGAAAAAGCATACTGCGTTTGAGTCTGGACCAGACGACAGAACCAGTTGTGAGCGCGCAAAAACGAAAACATTACAAACATTGCCTGTTGGTTCCTATCGTTATTGCGATGAAAAAGCATACTGCGTTTGAGTCTGGACCAGACGACAGAACCAGTTGTGAGCGCGCAAAAACGAAAACATTACAAACATTGCCTGTTGGTTCCTATCGTTATTGCGATGAAAAAGCATACTGCGTTTGAGTCTGGACCAGACGACAGAACCAGTTGTGAGCGCGCAAAAACGAAAACATTACAAACATTGCCTGTTGGTTCCTATCGTTATTGCGATGAAAAAGCATACTGCGTTTGAGTCTGGATCAGACGACAGAACCAGTTGTGAGCGCGCAAAAACGAAAACATTACAAACATTGCCTGTTGGTTCCTATCGTTATTGCGATGAAAAAGCATACTGCGTTTGAGTCTGGACCAGACGATAGATCCAGTTGTGAGCGCGCAAAAACGAAAACATTACAATCAAGTCGTTTCGATGGTGTATCACCGTTGGAACGCAATACAACAAGTCGTTTTAATGGTTTAATATCATTTTAACGCAATTCAATGAATCAAGTCGTTTCGATCAAGTTGGAACGCTATACAACAAGTCGTTTTAATGGTTTAATATCATTTTAACGCAATTCAATGAATCAAGTCGTTTCGATCACGTTGGAACGCTATACAACAAGTCGTTTTAATGGTTTAATATCATTTTAACGCAATTCAATGAATCAAGTCGTTTCGATCACGTTGGAACGCTATACAACAAGTCGTTTTAATGGTTTAATATCATTTTAACGCAATTCATTCTTTGTTTCTTTTAATTCACACAATTTTTCAAAATTTGAGAATCAAGTGAATTGCTCAAAACCCATTGGGCGTTCTATTCCATGATATGTGTCGCTCATAACCTATTGGGCATTCTGTCCCACGACGCGAATGCGCATGCATGAGCGAAGGAGTGGGACAGAATGCCCAATAATATACTACTAACAATTATTGATTGTCAATAAGGTCGAACAGTCTGAACGTCTATTCGCATCAACAGCCAAATATTGTATGACGCTCGAGCGCGGACCCCCCGTCTTTTTATACCTCCCGCCACGACGCGCGTCGAGCGCGGCAACCGATACACAAAAATAATCCTTATAGCATGACTCTGTATTCACGCGCGATTTCTTATTATTTCATGTATAACTTTGGTGTTTCTACACCGATTTACATGATTCTTTTTTTATTGAATAGGTAATAATGTTAACTTTTTTAATTGGGGATGAGTGATAGTGTTGTAAACGTTAGAGTAGACAAATACAATCAGAAATCTCCGAATTGCTAAGCTATCGGGAGTTTCACGTGTTATTGTGAGTCAACCATAAAAGTTAGACATATGCTGTCGAGGAATATTTTTTATATAATTTTAGGGAGAATATTTCCGTCATACATGATTTCTATGTAGCTTTAACCTATAAGCCTGCACACGTGACGGAAGCTTAAAAAATGGAGTAACTTACCCCGTTTTCCCAATATTTCCCTTCACTGCTCTGCTCCTATTGGTCGTAGCGTAATGAAAAGTATACTATAACCTGCCCAAGAGTATGAAGAATAATTGTGCCAAATTTCGTTAAAATCCGTCGAGTAGTTTTTGTTTCTATAACGAATATACAGACAGACAGACAGACAGACAGACAGACAGACAGACAAAAATTTTACTGATTGCATTTTTGGCATCAGTAGCGATCCCTAACCACCCCTTGATAGTTATTTTTTAAATATATTTTATGTACAGAATTGACCTCTCTACAGATTTATTATAAGTATATAGAATAGATAGATATAGATATAGATATAGATAGACTAATTAATAATTGTTTTATTTTCTTAAATGCTAGCGAATGAGTAGTGCTCCATGCCCAATGTTTATCCTTTTTCAATAGTTCGTATAGCGGTGATAAATAGAAACTTAAATTTCTTATGAATTTTCCATAAAAGTTCACCATACCTAAAAACGATTTTAGTTCCGATACATTAGTTGGAGAAGTCAATTTAATTATGGGTTTAATTTTATCTGGATCTACCCTTACACCCTCCCTGCTAATTATAATTATAAATCCTAAATATTTAGCTTCTTTACTCAAAAAGTCACACTTTTCCCTTTTTATTTTTAACCCATTTTCTTGCAATATTTTAAGAACTTTATTTATTGTATCTATATGTCCCCTTATTGTTTTTCCAGTGATATCATCTAAAAATACTGTCACATTGGGTATCTTATCAAAAAGCTGTGTCATTATTCTTTGGAAAATTCCTGGACTTGACGCAAGTCCATACACTTATCTATTATATCTGAAAAGGCCTTTATGAGTGTTGATGACTGTAAAATCCTTGGATTCCTCTAATAAAATTTGATTATACGCCTGAGATAAATCTAATTTCGTAAAATATTTACTACCCCTTAGCCTAGAAAACAGGTCGTCTATTTTTGGCACAGGATACTTATCAACTCTTAACATACGATTTAATGTAACCTTATAGTCAGCACATAAACGTAAAGCGCCATCCGGCTTGAGTACAATTACCAGTGGTGTGGCCCAGTCGGAGGTGTCAACAGGCTCGATGATGCCCGCGCGCAGCATGGCCTCGAGCTCAGCGTCGACACGCGTGCGCAGCGCGTACGGCAGCGGCCGCGCGCGACAGAATACCGGCACAGCTCCCTCGCGTAGATGCAGTGTGGCCCGACCGCCCGTGAAACACCCCAATCCGCCATCAAACAACTTATTGTACCTAGAATAAATATTACATACAATCTTATTTTTTTGTTGAACTGTGAAATCCTCCTCTATACAATTTGCATTATTGATTGTGGCTATGGGGGGCACACTAATTTTTAATTCTGACAACCACTGTCTTCCTAAAAGTGTAGCGCTCTCTGTTTTAAACACATATAAATCTAATTTCTTTTTTTGGTTTTTGTAAGTAATAGTTACTTCTAGATACCCCTCAGGTTGAACTTTACTACCATTATAAAATTTCACTGCTAGATTACATGGTAATAATGATACATCAGAAAAACATTCATTATAAGTTCTACTAGAGATACATGATAAGGGAGACCCGGTATCAATTTCCATTGTTAATAACACATTGTTCACTAAAATATTCATGCTCACCGGCCTATATTGACTTAACGACATTTGATAAATTGGTTCTTCTTCCAAAAAAACTTCTTCCGCTTGTTCCTCCCCTTGCGTCTCGAAAACGTGCATTGTCGGTTGATAGGCTCCCGATCGCGCGTGCCAGGCCCGCCCGGTGCCCCGGCTAGCGCCACGGTAACCCCCAACACTCACTCTGGCGCCCCGCCGCGTCATGCCTGCCCCGCCGCCATCTTTCCGTGCTTGAGCGCGGTCTCGATGTTTTACGCTATCGCCATTTTCCTGACACATTCGACGCAAATGTCCCACTGTTTTACATTTACTACACTGATACTTTGAAAATCGGCATTCCATTTTCGTATGTCTGTAGTCCCCGCATGCCGTACAACCCCCGAGTTGCATGCGATGTAAATCTCCCGTTAAATCCACTATATCCGAACTACGCCGCGATACTGTGTTTCTAGAAACGTCAGGCCCCGCCGCAGCCGCGAAGGTGCTCGCGCCGACGCTGCCGCGCCCATCCACAGCGGCTGCATCCCGCTCCGCCGCTTCCAGCGATGTCGCCACCCTAACCGCATCCGTATAAGTGATTGAGTCGGCTTCCGCGAATAACCGTTGACGAATGACCTCGCTTTGTAACCCGCACACGAATTGGTCCCGTAAATTTTCGTTTAAATTGTCTTTGAATTTACAATATCTTGCGAGTTTCTTGAGCTCGGCTACGTACATGGCCACGTTTTCCTCGTTGGCCTGCCTTCGTTGTCGAAACCGATACCGTTCTGCTAGCACTTGGCTCCAAATGTTGATGCAATAACTCCACCACTTTGAGATACGTCAAATCCGCCGGTTTTTTAGGACTAGCCAGATCACTTAACAGTTCATACGCCTCATCTCCCATTACTGCTATTAATGTTGGTAATTTTGTGGCATCGTCAATTTTATTTACTTTAAAGTACATATCCAACCGTTCCACATAT
The DNA here is from genome assembly GCF_003590095.1 of Trichoplusia ni. Taxonomy (NCBI): domain Eukaryota; kingdom Metazoa; phylum Arthropoda; class Insecta; order Lepidoptera; family Noctuidae; genus Trichoplusia; species Trichoplusia ni. Next base: position 16,017 of record NW_020800419.1, on the reverse strand, counting down.
ACCGACCACGTGCCAATGAAACCTGACCGTTTAATATTGGATAAACCGATATACATAGGCTTTACTGTATTAGAACTATCTAAATCACATATGTATCATTTTCATTATAACATAGTTAAACCTTTTTACGGCGATAGAGTAAAATTATGCTACACTGACACGGATTCTTTTGTATATATTATATACACGGATGATTTCTATAACGATATAAAATAAAAAATTTACAGTACTTCGATACCTACTAGCAACTATAACATTAATAATAAATGTATGATACCGCAAATAAATAAAAAAGTGCCGGGATTGTTTAAAGACGAAATGGGTGGCGAGCTGATTACCGAATTTTTTGGTTTAAGGTCAAAATTATATTCAATAAAAACGATGAACAATGTCATTAAGAAAGCAAAAGGTATTAAGTCTTGTGTGGTCCGTGATTTAACTATCAGCATGTATTATTTAATAGAGACATAATCCATCGAAAAAATATCTTATTCAAATCAATTAAACATGAAATATTTACACAAAGTGTGAAGAAAATAGCACTATCAAGTAACGATGATAAACGTTTAATATCCAAATGCAATGTTGCAACCCAAGCATGGGGACATACTTCCATATTAAAAGGTTATTTGACTTGATGTTATCTCATTGTGTTATCATTTAACGTACATAATATAAGTTATATTATTTAAGATACAAATGAGCTGTAATATTATAGAAACAAATATGTTATTAAATAAAATACTTGTTTGTAAAACAGATTGTAAATACGTATAAATTAAAATAAGCTTAGTTAATAAATTCGCACTAATAAACACCATTTGTTGAGTACAAACTTGTTTTATTGAATTAGAAGAGTTAAATATATAATACCTGTACTTTTGACATGTGTTTTATTTTCCATATGTCTTGTAATATTTGTGATTGCAATGATTCATTATAACACATAAGTTTGTAGCGGGACGAGTAGACAATTGTGATATGTTGCAAGTAAAATATTATGCAAGATTGCAGTTTATACTTTAGACTAAAACCGTTATGTAATATGGAACTCTAAGTATATTTACGATAGAGTGGTTTTCAAACAATTTATATACAGACCCAAATAAATACAAAGCTAACAATTTTAAAGTCTTATATAAAGTTGATTGTTGGTTTCGTTTTTATTATTTACAGATTATTAATATTAATAATATTATAATATAGTATATGTGACATTATACATCATCATGTCAACGGTAAGTTAGATATTGTAATCTAACGTTAACCTACTAGTGGATTATGTACACCAGTATTGATTTTTTATTTATTCGTATCTTCTTGTTTCAGATATCTGACTCAGACATTGTGTTTAGCCAGTATGCTCAGGATCCTTACGAAGGATTCTCTGAGCTGTGTCGCACTGAACCAGAACAATGTAAAACCAAAGAAAAAAAGCAGAAGCTGCGTCGCAGAGAAACTTTAAAAAAACAGAATGCCACGAAATCTTTTGTTGTCAGCCGATTACAACGACGAGGTCTTAAGTTAATCAAAATGCTGTTATTGATCTCTGCAACAACAATAGTTCTCAAACGAGTGACAGCGATAGTGATAACGAGAATGTTGTGATAAGTGCTCAGTTTATTGTCAGGGATGCCATGGACAGTGTTATGGATGAAACAGAATCATTAGTTAAAAAGATCTCTAAATCTTTAATAGACAGTGATTTTTGATGATATCGATCTAGAATTATATGCAGTTTTTTATTAATCTTCTTTATATTGGTTATTCGTTTCACTTTAATTTTGTAATTTGTATACGATGTATAATTTGAATTAAAAATACAATTATAGATAAAAGTTGTTTTATTTAAAAAATATATCTTAAATAATACATTTAATTACCACTCCAAATACTTTTTCAAACATAACTCATTTTTTAGAGCATATTGTTTAATGTGTACACTACAATTAAAATTAGTTTTTATTTACAAAACTATTTTCTTAATGAGTAGGTACACATTTTACCATTCTAAATACTTTTTTATACATAATACATTTTTAAGTGCACAATGTTTTGCATGTATATAACAATTAAAATTAGATTGACCAACACAATATTTTTATACAGCTCTGAGAAATTGATACAATGTGTTGTTCCAAGGTCTGATACCACACAATCCTCACAAAGATTATTTAACCACTTTATCTTTTCAGAGCCATTTACAACAATTTCCTTATTTTCTAGATATGGAACAATTATTCGTTTAAACTCTCTGTAGTCAATGTATCCCTCGTTCCAATAAATACCTTTATGCCTTTCCAACCATTTAACTTGTCTCAATATTTAAACAAGTATGGAGGTTTTACTAGAAATGTTTGAGTATATTCTCGAGTAGCAAAAGCCAATTCCTTTATTATGAAATTGTTATAAAGATCTTTAAAACCTTGAACATCTATTATGATAGCATTTGGATTCATGATATTTTTCTCACAGTATTTATTACTTAAGGGTTTGTATTCAATGATACAATCGTTCAATATGAGACAATATGCTGAAGTTTGGTCTGGTATCTCCGCTTCGCTCTCAATTTCTACTCTCACATCGACAACAGGGCCCGTTTTTACGTTGTCCGCTTGTCTAGAGCAATCGATTATATATAGTGGTGCTATATCTTTAAATTGTTTCTGACTTAATAATGGCTCCGGACGGCGTCCGTAATAAGACTGTTGAAATCGGATGTATTGCTCATATAATAAAGCGATTCTATTATTCGCGAAACTAATATTAAGGTTTTCATACGGGAAGTAAGTCGAATTTAGATATACTTTAACGTGACAGTGATCAAACTGCGACATATCAGAACTTCTATTATTTTTTCTGTTTGTTTGTAAACCAATAATTACGTATCTTGGTTTCTCTATTTGCGATGAAGTTTTTATAGACCAGGTGTGTTTCGTAGTTTTTGGTAGAGCTGGGTATTCGTATAAATCCCAATTTCTAAATATCATCTGAAGAGGTCGATCTTTTTCTAACAATTTTAACAAACTTATTTTTTCTTGGTCCGATACTTAAACATGCGGTACACGCCATATAATTTTATTGATCTTTATGTCGTCAATTACTTCACCAGTATTCAGTTTCACTGCATTTAAGTTCGTGTTACTTCTTAGCAATATCAGTTCATGTCTACTATTTATAACAATTTTCTTAAAATCTTCAGCAAAACCAAGTATGTTACATAGTGGTATAGAAACGGAAAAATTACCTCCATTAATATTTTTTATACCATCAATGTTCCAGCCCCATGCGTGAGATAGCTCACTGATTCACTTTCATTCATCGATATTAATGATTTCATGGTGGTAGTAACTCCCGCATTTTTTGTTTTATCAATCTCCACGCCATTTAATTCGTACCTTATATCTTGGAAAAGATAGAGTAGAGCATTATTAGTAAAATGAACACTGCTCGCGGCTTCTTTTGAATCCTTTTTATTAACAACTATGGTTCCTTCCAAATACAAAGTGCTTGCTGACGGTAGTACATATAAGTCCTGTTGGTTGATAGGTATGCGTATCTCGTCATTCCTGTTAAAACTAGTCACGTACGGTTTATATGAATGGTATTCGATGCCTTCAACAGTATTGTCGTAGGTTGGTGCGGATAAAACATCTAAGATATTTTAGTAAACCGATTGCTTTAAGAAATGCTTTATTTTCGATTGTTAATTTTATTATTTTCCTCGAGCTAGATCTTATATGACTGGGAGCTTGATGTAAACTGAGGATTTTTTCTGGTTGATATATATATTTATTATAGTCAATAATTTTTTCTTCTTAGATGTAAATATAGCTGTACTTCTTCACCGCATAAATTTATTAGTTGATTTTTTATGTCCAGTAACCGTATATGTATGCAGCTTATGTTGTTTTGGTTAATCGGAAAGTATATTGCGTTTTTAGGAATTTCTATGATTCTATATCCTGGTGGCACGTTGAGTGCAAATTCGTGGATAATGTGACTGGGCTCTCCGTTTATGTACGAACCACTGACAATATCACATTCAATCCTGATCACGGTTGTTGGTAAAATGTTAACTGGGAACTGTGAGGCATGCAATTTATGAACTTTCAAGATCTGCTTATCATACCCTAGTAGATTTCGAAAAGTGTCTTCCTTATCGAAGTTTATATCTTTTGAACAGAGTATTGTAGTTTTTGGAGTATTGTTATTGCATTGTAGTTTTATCGAAGCATTTTGTATTTTGGATTTAATATAATCACTAATATCTTGAAGTTCATAAGTTCCTTCGGGTATTTCAATTACTTACTCGGATCCATAGTAGAACTTATTGTTCTTTTTATCAATATTTGGAATAGAATTAAACGTTGAGAAGTGCAATAATGCGCATTCGTACTGACCGTTTAATTGTAATGTGTTTGGATAGTATGTAGACAAATGTGATGAGTTTCCAGTTATTGACAAAGTGAGGGACATCTTGAGAATGATAAAAATGAAAGAATTTATACACGTTTATTTTTCCAAAAATTCCTTAGATATTCTAAACATAAGTGTCCACAATTAACAGAATTGAATTTTTGGTATCTTGTGTAGTAGTAAAAAATATTAGTTTTTTAAGTACCTTATCAATTCGAGAGGCGGTTTTAAATCACCAAAACTGTCAAAATATTCACAATAATTATTAAATTTAACATTAGCTACCCAATGCGTTCCTTCATTTTTTTAATTGTCCAAATTCACAATAGCACATTCAACCTATTTTGGTTTTCTCGGTAGCTGATCTTTCATGTAAACTCCTCGAAAGTATGGCAAGTCGCGTGCGTGCTTTTTGATATCAATATCAGTTAATGGACGATTAGGTAGCTCTCTTATCAGTTTTTTGCTGAATTTATAAACAAACCTGTACCATTTTTATGTGGTTTAATGTACAACCCTTTTCCTATAGCTAATGCTTCCATAGTTTTATTGTGTCGTTCAGTTTCTTGAGCTGCTTTTTTGAGCTGTTCTATAATCGTTAACAGTTTTTGCGATACCAGCAGTACCACCCGCTAAAGATCCTAATGCCGATAAACCAGCAAAAATTGGGATCAAAGGCAGAACTCCACCAGTTTTCGGTATGGGTATGACCCGAGGAACTCGTACTTTCTGTACGCAAGGAAATATTTTTCTTGCAGCCAAGTAAGCGGCCTTTATAAGAGCCCTACTGTCCTTGTGTTTTAGTTTTCTAATTTTTGATCTTATTTTCGACACAAAGCTGTTAAACGTTTTAATTCCTGCACCAGACTTTATTTTGGCTTTCATGACTTTGCTCACCTTTCCTTAGATCTAAGTCTTTGTTTAGCCATGTTTAACAATTGTAAATCGGCTTTGTGTCGATTAGGTAAATCTGTATGGTTCTGATATGCAATATCGTGATGCATACAAGCTTCGTCTAACTTGTTTACGCCTCGATCTCCACGTAGTAAACGTTTTTGAAGTTTAGTACCTGGTCCGCAATAATTGTAACCAGGCAAATGAAGTTCAAAGGGTAAATTATTAATCACACTATTTACTAGTCCACCACCTTGCATCGTTCAAAGCAAAATGTAAGATATAATAATGTTTATATGAATGATTTGATATCTACTTTTATCAGTTCACGAACGCAGCTCTGTTGATCCAACTATTTTCTGCGTTACTTAAACCTAACCATTTCACAAACAATTTATTTTCTTTTCTTTTTAAAACTTTTTCTATCAAATAAACGCTTGGGAAATATGTTTTTTGAAGTTCCGGTTCATAAAAAGTTCCTAAAATAGCTTGTTTTCGTTGATCTTCTATGTGATACGTTGTGGGTGTGGTATTGTTAACTTTTTTTATGGTAAATATTTCAGTTGACCAATTAGGAGTATATCCCTTTTTAAAAACATGCTTGTATTTACTAATGCGAACACTGTCACCAACTTTGAACTTTGGTACGCAACGAAAAGATATGTGCTTATGTGTTCTTTTTATATTGTCTTTTACGTTTAACTCATTGCATTTATTTACTTCAACAGGTTTGCATTTAATAGTACGGTGCTTTGTGTTGTTATACATTTTCAACGTATCTTGTAACACCGTTACATACCACTTGTAGCTTCCGTTCATACTAAAACACTTATACAATTTATTTTTAATAGTTTTTATCAAACGCTCTACAATTGAAGCTTTCTTTGTAGAAAAGGTCGAGTAATGGTTAATATTAAACCTTTTCATGAGCATTTGGAATGATTTATTATAAAACTCTGTTCCTGAATCTGTTTGTAAATTAACTGGTTTGCGTTGACTTTTATTGAGTATGTTCTCAAATGCAGTAGTAACATCAATTTTATTTTTCGATTGGAGCGGTTCTGCCCAGGCGTATTTTTAAATCGGCTTGCCACAAATCATCAATCCCTTTTAAAATGACAGATCGTCGATTAAAATTTTTTCTCGCTGCTTTATGGATTTCATTTACAATTTCTTGTTTGGACATTATGATGACTTTTTAGGTGCTAATAAGTTATCTACAGCTGTTTTTGTGTAAAACTTATCTTCTAAATGAATGGAAACTTCATATATCTTCGCTTTTAAAGTATTTTGTGCATCGTCCATAATTCGAGCTTGCATTAACAGCATGGCTTGTTATGAATTGTTCGACATAGACCTTATTTACAGCGTCATCTGGCTCTACAGGAGTTCTGACACCTCTTAAAGTTGCAGCTTTCAAATCAAATTCACCATTTTCTGTTGTTGTCAATGAATTATCATTACACTCGAATAATTCTGTCAATCGCATTATTTTATGAATATAATGACCAAATTTGTCTATATTCATTTTAAATGTAGTAGTATTAGTATGCTTTTTATTGAAGGGTTAACAGTAAAATGAAACGTATGCAGAGGATGGAAGATATTTATTAACTGATAACCTTACTTTCACGTAATTCTTCAATGATGGAGATTATTTCATTGTCCAGCCCAGTGTTGCTAGCGTCTCGTGAAGCAATCAAAAGTTTTAATCTATCCACTAGTTCGTTTGGATTGTCCCAATAAACATAGTCTACGTTTTTTCTCCACACTTTTGTCAAGGGTAGTCCATTTCCCTTTGGTTGATTATAGATCTGATTTATACTTTGTAATTTGAAAAGAGGTTTAATAATTTGCAAATATTTTTGTCCTTTGCTACTTTTGATGGGTTTGTTTGGTTCAAAATCTCGACGATGTGCATTTGTATCGAGCAGCATGGACTTGTAATGTTGCATATCATTATCTGTCACTATACTCAAGTCTACATCTTTTTTTAGCAGCAACTGTTTCAAATCGTGTATTACGATATTTGCGACCCGCGACTGTAACAAAATCGTCACCAATCGTAATGCTAGCTGAAGAAGACCAATGAGCAAATTAGTTTTTCCACAATTTGACGGACCACAAATTATACAACGTACGTATGTTAGGTAATAATTCACTATGACGAGCATGAGTCTTGGGAATATCATCACAGATAGTGTTTACATTCAATGATTGGGGTTGTTTAATAAACTTCATGTCTAAGAATGGTAAAATACGTTCATAGCCTTCACTTATAAACTTTTTTGATCAATCGAATCACAAATTACACATGGTAAGCCTGTGAGAATACTCGACTAAATGGATCGAGTCGATTATCGGATATTGAACATACTCTACCACTATCGGCTGCAAGGCGCACCCGCCGAGCGACCAGCCACCATTGGGCGTTCTATTCCATGATATGTATCGCTCATAACCAATTGGGCATTCTGTCCCACGACGCGAATGCGCACGCATGAGCGAAGGAGTGGGACAGAATGCTTTCATGAAGCATTTGTCCTCGGTGTGTCCTGGTCTGTTACAGAATGTGCAAGTGTTATTTGATGACGGTTGCGCATTGAAGGTCGCGTCGGAAGACACATGAGGCGACCGACTATCGGATGCGTTAGACTTGGGTCGCCTACAGACGCGACTGATGTGACCATGTCGATTACAATTAAAACATTTCGGACCCGAAGTAGTAGTACCTGACTTCGTTATTTGATTATGCTTTTTATGTTCAACCACCCTGTCCCGTTTTCCTGCGGAAGGCTTTGAATAAATTGATAAAAATGAAACAATTGTGTCAGGGTCCTTAAGTCGTCGCTTAACCCCTGAACTATTCTCAAACGCAACAAGGTACGGCGAGCGTATTCAGCGTAACTTGAATATTTTTCTGAAGTTGCATTCATCGCCTCGAACAGTATGTTGGCGTAGTCTATTTTACCGGGACAGAGAGGTTTGAACTCGCGCTTAAAGTTAGACCAGGTACGATCATTCGAAACCCATTCACCTAACCAAACCTTAGCGTCACCCTTAAGGCACGTAGCCACGCGCGACAAGCATTCATGATCATTCCAACCGTTAGCTTCCCTAGCACGATCTACCTCTTCGCACCATGCTCCAATGTCATTAATCGAGGGGTCGAAATTAGACACATAATAATGTTGCGACCTTGAGGGTTGCATCGTTTTAATTGCCTGCATTAGAGCATTAGCGAGGGTAGACGCTTCAGAACAAGGGGTACCGGACTCCATGGACTGCTGTCGCGGCGCAACCCTTTCTGGTATAGCAGTAACAATTGTAGGCAAGGTATCGGCATTATGACCGGAGCGCGCCTCATCATTAAAAGAACGCACCGAACGCGAGTGTGATCTCGACCGGTCGCGAGGGACACTACGAGAGCGATCACTACTACGCAATTCGCGCCTAACACGAGTACGCGACCGATGCACTTCAGTATTGCGAGAATCATGCCGATCTCGGACACGCAAGCCATCCCGCGAAATTCGTTGTCTATCGCTCGAATTGCGGTTCGATCTAACCTCACTACGGTCGCGAGATCTGCGAGGACTATGTCGATCTCGTTTACGCGAATCGCCTCCAGAGGGGCGCCTCCGTGGACTAGGCGTCCTTGTACGTCTCATAAGTGCAGTTAACAACAGCAATTAAACACACAAAAATAGTAAGAAGAAAGAAAACGTAGTAAGTAAAGTAAAGTGAAGTAAGCAGTAGTTGTAAATAAAGCAAAGTTTTAAAAGTTAACAGTTTTCTTGTTTTCAACTAATTTACGAATTCAAAAGTAATTTAACGTTAGTGTGGGCTTATAAGTCCTTTATCCCACTTCTGATTTTAGGTTCAGAAGTGGAATTTTATTAAAAAAAAAAAAAAAAAAAAACAATCGACAAAAAACCGTTTATTATTTTAAATTTTAATCAACACAACATAACAATTAACCAAATTCTGCAAACTTCAATAATTTAACAAAACAATTGGAAAAATGGCTTACGTGGCCTTAATAACGACCAACACTGATTATCACAACACTTCCGTACACTCCGAGAGCTGGCGAGCAAATGGCCTGTTTCTTGTTAATGACCTCCTTTTATAGACTACTGCAGGGTAGATGATGACGTTGTCCCAAAGTTCCTTACACTATTATATTGTTTAATAAAGACATGGAAAAAAATTATATAAAAAAATACTACCCCCTAATTTCTTAGAAACCCCATAATCTGATACTGAAAGAGTTATATACTAAAATGTTTGTATAGTATACTATACAAATGCAGGCATGGATCAGTTTGCGTGAAAAATAAAAAAGGGATTTAAGATATAAAATTTAATGAAAAGTTACGCATTATGAAAGTTGTAAAAGCAATTTCTTTTATTTGATACTAGCTTGTGCCCGCGACTTCGTCCGCGTGGAATAGTGACTTCCGGCAGAAAAGTATAGATAGCTGTGTCCGCGACTCCGTCAGCGTGTAACTCCTTGTGTATTAAGTTAATGTATTGGTAATATTTATTATTATTATTTATATTGGTAATATTGTTTAGATCACGTTCACATAAGGCTTAACCCTTTATAAGACACAGAACTTAAAAATATTTATAGCTTTTAAACTTTATAATAATGTGTTAAGGTTCAAATTCTGGTGGCAATATAAGTACCACTGCCTTATAAAGGTAAGGTAAAGGTACCTATAAAACGAAAATACTTTAGTGCAAAGCTTCCGGGTAAACTATATTGAAAGTTGACCCGTCCGGCACGTGAACATAAAGACTTTTAGAACTGCTAACACGGGAAAGAGCAACATACAACTGACCATGTGAGAAACAACTGACACTGAGATCTACTCCAGCAACACGAAAAGTCTGCCCTTGAGCCCTGTTAATTGTCATTGCATAACACACCGATACTGGGAATTGCGTCCTTTTAAATTGGAATGGAAAATTATTTGGTATTAAGGGTATTCTGGGAATAAAGACGGTTTCTCCTGCACCGCAACCTGTTAAAATTTGAGCCTCGATTATATTTTGTTGCAACTGGGTTACTTTTAGTCGAGTTCCATTGCAAAGTTGTGGTGGTTTTAAATTTCGGAGCATAATAATCGGTATCCCAATTTTTAAACAAATTTCATGAGAGGGAAGTCCGGGCATATTTAAAGAATTTAAAAATTCTATCGGGTAATTAGTGGCTTCTTGTTCATCGACCATTCTATTTATTGATCTATAAACTTTGCTTTCCCCCTGTATATTCGACAGTATTTTGTTATTGATCTCAGATGCCTGGTCATTGCGAGGAGTTAAAATAGATCTTTCGCATAGCCAAGAATTGTCCCTATTTAATATATTTGTTACGTCACCGTAAACCGACGATATAAGATGTGGTTGAGATTGCACCATACAACATAATTCAGGCGTCAGTATAAGTTTTCCTTGGTGTAGTTGTGGATAGGTACCTTCACCAATCTTTAATAATGTGTCAGAAAATTTACTATCATCTGGGTTATCTCCAGTTCTCACTCGCATATTTATAGTCAAATGCACCGATTGTATATCTCGCCATAAATAAGAGCTTTTCAGGCAAGCCCTAACCTCATCAGCTCGGGTTCCCCGTGGTATTACCGGTAAGGTTTGTCGGAAATCACCACAAAATAAAACCGTGATACCGCCCATTGGTCGATCATTTTGTTTTATATCCCTTAAAGTTCTGTCTACCGCTTCTACTCCTTTTCGATGGGCCATCGTACATTCATCCCATATGATTAAACTACACTCGCGTAATACCTTAGCTTTGTCGCTATTTCTTGAAATACTACAGGTTGGATTTTCCGTGCGATCTAAATCAATTGGTATTTTAAACATACTGTGAGCAGTTTTACCTCCTGGTAGCAATGTTGCAGCTATCCCTGATGAAGCTACGGCAAGAGCAATTTTACGCTGATTTCGAACATAAGCCAATATTAATTTAGTCAAAAAGGTTTTTCCAGTTCCTCCAGGTGCATCTAAAAACCATATTGTTCCCAAATTATTTTGAACACTATTGCACACGCGGTCATAAACTGAACGTTGTTCTGCAGTCATCATTGGGACACCGTTTTCTAATGTTGTCAGCAGTTCCGTTAAATTGTAACCAATCTCTGCGGAATATTCCCTATTAGTTACCTCTCCGACTGAGGTTGGTGTTGGCAAACCATATTCACAGAGTGATTTACCGCCTACTGCTGTTAAGTCATCCTGAAGAGCTAATAAGCACTGATTTATGGCAAGATCACGGAAATTATCATTAGTTGTGCCTTCATCATTGTTAGGTATATTTCTAAGAAAGTCTTCTGAAAATTTTTCTTTATATTTTTCCCATAATGTTACAGCATCTGACAAATTACAAAATGTGAGTAATGTTACAAATAAATGGCGTAACCGTCGTGGATTATCACTAACACAGGATTCTGCTAAAGCGTCATCCCAATGCTGATCATTTTCAAGCAAATGACGCGCTTGGCAAGCTGCTTGATAAGTGGGATAAACAACATCGTCTACTTTTCTCAAATCTATAAATGAGGTTGGTCCTCGCACGGTATGTAATAATAATCGCAAATAGAAACACTCAGCGTTGTTAGGATGAACGGTGTACACTCTACCAAGAACATGTTCTTTAAAAATACCTGACTCGCCATCTACAGGCCTGCCACGGCGTCTTCGATTAAAGACACCCCGTTGCTTATCGTAGGTATAATACGATGGAACTTCCTCATACAAAAGAGATTTTGCAAAATCATCAGTTTGGCAAAGTCGAAAGAATGCTAATAAACTTGTTTGTCTAGGGTTCTCTAACCGTTCTGTGACATTTTCGGCGTTGAAATATATACGTTGGCCGCCTTCAAGATGAACATCCAGATGAGTCACAGGTGGATATCTTTCGTGAATGTTGAAACTTAAGATCCGCCACACAGCTTCTGAAGAACTTATATATCTGCCTGACTGAAATCTTGTAACTTCATCATGTTCATTTCTCAAAGCAAATGTAGCTTGGTCACTGCCCTTATTAATATACTTACAAATATATTTTATTGACTCTACACTATTACACATTTCAACATTTATGTGAGCTTGAAATGCTCTGGACAACACAGGAGAATACGGAACGACCCACCTATTATCTAAAGTAACTTGTTGTCCAGACACTCGCTTTTCAACAGTAAAACCATCATTATCTCTTGAACGGCGACGATATAATGGGTATCCATCATGTCCTGTTACAGTGCCATCCACTAAGGCTTTTGGATATCTTTTAGTGCAACGACCGTCTTGCATGCAAGGAGAATTCCCGTTAAACGAACCACATGGACCATGTATCATATGAGTTTTAACAATGTCGTATAACACGGGATCTGCAATCGGACTTGGAATTTCAGCACTGATTAAACTGTCTACATCATTAGGTCGAACCTTATCTTTTAACCAAAGCAGGATATGTGCGTGAGGTAAGCCGCGTTTTTGCCATTCAATACTATACATATAACACAATACTTCTCCAAAAATTTTATCTTTGGTAAGTAGATCTATCATTGATTTTAATTTTAAATGAAAAACTCTTGCTATGATATCATGGCGGTCATGCGGTGCTTGACCCTCAAGAAGCTCCCGAGTAATTTCATCCCACTTAGGATTGGTAGTTACAGTAATAAATAAGTCGGGACGTCCATATTTTCTTACGTAACAAAAAGCATCTTGAGTACGTTCGTGCATGTATCGTGGACCACCAGTAAAAGAAGAGGGCAAAATAACTAAACGACCCATATTCACCGTATCGTTATCTTGCTGCATGGCGTCGCGAAGGTGCACGTATTCTTCAACGCGCAGCTGCCTTTGATTAGATCGTATATAAACTAATCTTTCGGTTTCAATTTTTGCGTACATGTCTACAATAAACTGATTGAATAAGCCATGAAAACGTTGAAAGTATACAAACCTATTCCGTCTTACTTGCAAGTGGTAACAGTAAAATTGAAGGCATGAAATCTTTTTATTATAATTAGGTGCGCCTGTACGCGGATCAGTTTGGTATAAAGCAAAATTATAACCATCTTCCCCTCGACAGTATATCAAAGGATATTGCAAACTGTCGTAAGCCCTTTGGGTTTCATAAATACGTTGCAAACGATTATCTCTGGAACGGATAACGATATCACGCCTATCACATTCCTGGTCGACCAATACCACAGCAACTTCATTCGTGGATGGAGCATTATAACGCCCAGGGTGTTCCTGAGTTGGACGCCTATCGGCATTTATAACAATTTTATAATTGTTATCATCATCTCGAGGAAGAGCTTCTAATGCCGATTTAAAACTGCATACATACGAATTAACCTGATGCAACATGTTCTGAAGTTGTGATATGAGTTCAGTATTTAAATTCGGGAAATATTGATTCTTATATTCGACTGTTCGTTGTAGTCGGATACAAAATATATTTGAAGAAACTTAGGTTGGTTTTCAGGCAAAAGGGATCCTATCAAATGGTAAACCTGACCTTGTATCTTAAAAGTAGGCATGAAATGACCTTCTGAGATTTGTTGAGCGCCAAAGGATGTCATTTGAAATGCACTATTATAAGTGCGAATATTATCTAAAAACTGTTTAGATTGTATATGTTCCCCTAAAAGTAGTGATATCAAAGGTTCCGGTGGGTCTTCGAATGAAGGCAAATTTATTTTACCTGTAGAACAACAGAAACCAGCTGACTCCTTACTCCACTTTGAAGCATTACAAAAACGACATACCACGTTCATATCGCCTATTACAGAAGATGATCCATAATCAATTGTGAGGTTATAAGCAAACCCACTTTTATATTTGTCGGACCAAGCCACCGAATTTCTAGATTGATCTTCTATGTGTACATCTAAGTTATTAAGGCTATGTCGAAATCTGTCTGCAGTAAGACGGGCCTCTCGCTGTTCGTCCGTTTCAAGAGACCGAATATTTTCGATTCTTAATCTTTCATTAGACAAACTTACTGATCGTTCTTGTCTCAAAGAATTATAATATTCGCGTACCGACTCTAGTCGTTGTTCATGCTCATGTGCGTCTTCGAGAGATCGAATAACATTATGGTGCACCCTATCATTTGTCAAACGGTCTTCATATTGAGTTAAAGTTTCAGATTCTCGAGATAAAATATGACGTTCGCGGTCAGCTGTGAGACGCAATTCCCTCTCAGTGTAGGTTTCTGACTCGCGAGACAATATATGACGTTCGCGGTCAGCTGTGAGACGCAATTCCCTCTCAGTGTAGGTTTCTGACTCGCGAGACAATATATGACGTTCGCGGTCAGCTGTGAGACGCAATTCCCTCTCAGTGTAGGTTTCTGACTCGCGAGACAATATATGACGTTCGCGGTCAGCTGTGAGACGCAATTCCCTCTCAGTGTAGGTTTCTGACTCGCGAGACAATATATGACGTTCGCGGTCAGCTGTGAGACGCAATTCTCTGTCAGTGAAGGTTTCTGACTCGCGAGACAATATATGACGTTCGCGGTCAGCTGTGAGACGCAATTCCCTCTCAGTGTAGGTTTCTGACTCGCGAGACAATGTATGCCGTTCGCGGTCAGCAGTGAGACGCAATTCTCGTTGTGACGCAGTTTCAGCATCTCGGGATAACACATGTTGTTCTCGGTCAATGGTAAGCCTCAGCTCTCGTTGAGAAGAGCTTTGAGACGCCCGTGATGTAGCTCGTCTCGCTCTGTCAGCTGCTAATCGCATCTCTCTCTCTGGAGAGCTTTCATTGGCTCGAGAGGTTGAGGCACTAACTCTCATAGAGTTTAACCGATGTGCTCTTTCCTCTGCCGATTCTTGAGAACGCGCATTTCTCATCCTTTTAGCATCTCTCGAATTTCGAGATAAAGATGGTCGTTTTTTAGGTGGCATTGTGTATTTTTAATCGACGGTAACTGAAGCTACCTTACACTTACAATTATATATAGTTATTATGTAATAATTACGAAAATAAACTATTAATATAATAAAACACTACCAATTACGAAAATAAACTATTAATACAATTAAACACTACCAAAATAACTAATATAATAATAACGAAAATAAACTATTAATATAATTAAACACTACCAATTACGAAAATAAACTATTAATTTAATTAAACACTACCAATTACGAAAATAAACTATTAATTTAATTAAACACTACCAATTACGAAAATAAACTATTAATACAATTAAACACTACCAAATAATAATATTACGAAAATAAACTATTAATATAATTAAACACTACCAATTACGAAAATAAACTATTAATACAATTAAACACTACCAAATAACTAATAGGTGTACCTACTACTAATACTATTAATCTAATACCTATTATATAAACTAACACAAAACAATTCTAAAAATAAACTATTCAAAGACTAAAAGTCGTGCTGATAAGCACGGTTTGCAAATAACAATTATTGATTGTCAATAAGGTCGAACAGTCTGAACGTCTATTCGCATCAACAGCCAAATATTGTATGACGCTCGAGCGCGGACCCCCCGTTTTTTATACCTCCCGCCACGACGCGCGTCGAGCGCGGCAACCGATACACAAAAATAATCCTTATAGCATGACTCTGTATTCACGCGCGATTTCTTATTATTTCATGTATAACTTG
>NW_020800418.1:0-11812 GCF_003590095.1 Trichoplusia ni | reverse complement strand
CGGTAGTATAATTTTATTTAGGGCGAAGTGTTCCGCAATGCTATTAAAATGACAAATGTATAGAGGGCGGTCGTGGAAACCCTAATCTGCCTTTATCTAGATATGTCTAGTTCGGTTGTGAACCCGTTTTTTTACGAAATATTTTTTAAAATTTTTCATATTTTTTTGCAGTATTTTTATTTTTATGCAAATGAAGGATGGGAAGTACTCCAAGCGAGCTGTGAGCGTTTGATAATTAGGGGTGAAGATTTTCCTTCTTAAAATTATACATATTTTTTGAGTAAATATTTTTTTATCTTTGGATCTGCCGATTTTTTGCGTTGTTTCCCAACAACAATCTTTGTTTGCGAAATCATTTAATAGGAGCGAAATTTCCGTGATTATGATTATCTTTAGTCAACATAATTAAGTTACTCAACATTATTAAAACGAAAATTGACATCAAAAATTGAAATAAAAATCTTTGAAACATTGTCGAAGTGATATTTGATGACTTATCTCATTACCAAGGAACATCACACACCAATATTAGTCAGACAATATGTGAAAATGAAATCCCGCATATTATATTGTAAGGGATCCAATAACGGGCGCGGAAACATCTGCGAAAAAGAAATTTATTATATACAATGTTGAGCCGCGGCGACGCCCACGTGTGGTTAAAGGGAAGATCACTCTATTTATTTGTTACATTCTCGTACTTCAGTGAATGTCTATTTATAACTTATTTATTTAACGATTATTGTGCTTCTTTTGGTATACCAAGGGAAGAACTTACACTGTATAAGATGAAATAAAATAATTAATTCCGCTTGTAGGATTTGTCATTACTTTCTTATATAATTATATGAACTTGCTGGATCTGGCAAATACTAGGTATATGCTCAAATCTTAATAACTTAACTTTATTTTTTCTGCCATTTATTTATTACTAGTAGAAAAGAAGTTTAAAAATACCATCAATAGTTTAAAAAACATAATTAAATCACTGTCATGAATAGCATTTCAAAAACACTAACGTGCCTTTTAACTTAATTTCTTATTCGAGAAGGACAGATAAAAGCATTACTTTATAAAAATAAATAAATAAATCTCGCAATAAACAGTTATTGAGAATTTTCTGATGAACCGAACCGTCACCATCACCGCATGCGCTGTTCGGAGAAATCTTCACACCGTATGAGCATTTAGTTATCTTTCACATTTTTTTTGTTTTTAATTTCGAATTTTACGCCTAGTCCGCGCAAGTACAAACGTTCAATATTACGTTCGGTGGGTGACACACCAGACCATTTCAGCGGCTCGTTCTGTTACATACAAATTCTTAAGTCTATCATCACCTTCAAATATTCGCAGCAAAATACGTATTTGTTATTTATAAACTCATCGAAATATTAAAGGTAAATTTCAAAGGTATCTTGTTTGTATCTTAATTTTGTGATTAATAAAATAACAATACAGTCTTAACTCAATTTAGCACTTTTAAGCTTTCTAAACAACAGTGAAAACAAAATTAACAAGCTGAAATAACATACACTCAGTTTCATATTATTAGTAGATAAATTCAACACATCGTTGGGGTAAGCGTTTTAGAATGTTTTTACATAAAAAGTCACTTACGCCATCTCAATTTATAGTGGAATCTTTGCGTTTTCGAATCTTCACGCCTTTGCAAAAAAACGTACTACGATGTCGCCTTATCTTTGAAATAACTGTCTGTAAAGTCAAAGAGGTTTCATTTATTTAAGAAAAGGTTGAGTATATTATGTAAATAGGTACATATATAGCCAAGTTTTCTTGATCTCATGTGAAACAGTTAAAATGTGTGATGGAGGGAAGTTGTAAAAATATGATTGTATTTATTTTTTTGTTTAAAATTGTATTATTCTATCGTTTATTATCATCAGCATTTAATTTCAACAGTATGGTTGCTTAAAGTAAAATATTAGGAACTGAACTATGCTACTACGACTACCTTCTTATGATTTCAGGGTTCCGGATCCCAACAAAAAGTACTAATGAGTGTATAAAAATGTGGCAAAAATAAACGTCGATGTTAACGGTTAAGGTTGATAAGAGGTCGTATTTTATTAGGAGATAACTAAATTAGTTTGTACCCAATCGGTTGTCATCCAATCGATTTGGTATTTTTTTCTGCGGAATCCGTAACGCGAGTTTGACTAGTACTTGATCGGTTACGTATACGATATAACGATAAATAAGATTTGACGGCAAAGGACGGATTACTCGGACTGTATTTATGTGAATGATTGAATTGAAAGAAGTATTTAAGAACATAATATATTTACAAGATACATTCATGCCGAGTATATAGCGAATTTATGTCTATATTCTTCTAAACTTGAAGGAATCCTTAATTCTTATTTAAAAAACCGAGTCAACACAACCAAAGTAAGTTGTGGCATCATCTAACTAGCATTTTATACACTACGTAAATATTCATTTATACCGATGCAACTGTGCTGTGATTCACAAGGATCGACTGCCTTTCCGATTTCCACAAGCCAGATACGTGGAGAGCACATTGACCCAAACCCTTCATAAGACTGGTTATCAGACTTTCTGCCTTCTGTCTACCCGAATGACAAATATGAGTATGTAGAAATGCAAGGCCTCACACTTGAGCTTGCTTTATCAAACACAGAGAAAGTTGTAATATCATATGGTATGGTCACCCATCCACAATCCGACCGCGGGGAAGTTTTGCTTAACCTGATATCGATCGACCCATGCGGCCGTTACATAGCCAATATACCTATACGCTACAAAGTTAGGACAGTTTAATTAGCACCAACAAGCAGCGCACATTCTAGCCGAAATCCCTTAAAAGGCTGTTAAAAAGATTAATAGAAGGGTCTATAGGGTCATTGGTTTGTATTTAGTGCCCTCGAGGGCTGCATATAGCACGCCCTTTGTCTACCTTCTGAAGTTACACACGATTAGATGTTGTTAGTAATGGGTATCTGTGATCTAAAACCATTTTGGATCTATGTGGGCTGCAACTTTCAGGATATTATTATTTCCAGTAGGTGATTATGACAGCCGATGTTTGTAGAAATTGTCATAACCAACTTATAAATAATAATGTGTTTGTTGAATGACTTTCTGTTGGAAAGAACTGCATGTAAATCATGTTATTAAATGCTGGTTTTCTTTAAAGTTGATCAATGTATTGATAGAAACAAACTATTATAGGGATTTCTTTAAGTTTGAAAACTTCTGGTTTTACAATTTTTTTAGCTGGTCCCTCATAAACATAGAAAGTAAACCTTGAATTTATTCTCAAAGAATTTAAAAGACTTACCTTTTTATAGTCGAGAATCCAGTACATCTATAAAATAGCTCCAAAAAATCAACCCACGACTTTAAACAAAGCAACATAATAATAAATCACAAAACTCAATATTCAATGAAAAATCAAACGACTCTTAGTTCTGTACCCATATATCCTTTGATGGCTACTAGTTTAAACATCAATGGTGACTCCACAAAACGATAACACAAGCAAAACTTTGCCTTATCACTTTTGAATAAGCATGAAATTCACAACACCACAACAAATTATAATGGAACGCACTCGTGTTTCAGTTAATCAAAGAACACATGTTTAAATCGTAATTTCTTACACTAATCAACACTTAAATACATTCACTTTAACACAGAACTGTTATAAAATATATTGGATGTTATGTTTGAATCATTTTTTATGAATAAAACTGTTTTAAAACGGGATATAACGAAAACGTTTGTGCGTACAACGTTGCCCGGCTTCGTTTATTGTTTGAATTGAATGCGCAAAGATGAGGCAGATTATGTCAACTGACAATGTGGTCAATTGAAGATATGAGCAAAATGGTGGAGCTCAATTAGTGGCCATACTTTTTAGTGTTCAATTCTTAGCACTAATTCAATAGTGACTTCAATGCCATGGCAAAGACGAAAACAAATTATAAGCATTCTGTCCTATTTCAGATTATTGTTACTTGGTCGAGTTATTTAGCAAAGATTGACGATTGATGCACTTAAAAGAAGTTAGAACAGCGGAGTATTCTTCGGAATCGAATCACACTCCGCTGTTCTAACTTCTTCAAGAAGACTTCGGTCTTCTAGTTGTTTTAGCTGGTAAGAGATGAGGCATATGCCTTTTTCCGAAGAAAGTTCAGGATACACATCAATTCACAAAAAAAGACTTATTGTTTCCAAGATCTTTAAATGATGAAAGTCGAATTGGATTTCGCTTTTTCTCCAAAAGAAGATAATGGTATTTTCCATTTAACCTTCCTGAGATCCCAAAACAGTTCACCAAGACGACGCACGTGATTAAGACGATTAAAGGCCCACCTTGAGCTGTGGATGTTACGACCTGATAAAAGATTAAATAAAATACACTCTTCGATCAAACCAGGCTGGAGCCACTTTCCCCGATCCCCGTTACAACAGATCCTTTAAGGAAAGTACGTATCCATAATAGAGGAACCCAAAAAAAGCTTAAGCTTAAAGTAATTACTTTTACGTGGATCCCTCGGAATACTCTTTTCGCCGTTTACAACTTTTGCCGTATTATCAAGCGACGGTATTATGTTTCAGATTCGAATCGATTCAATCGACATCAGAGATGCTTAAATGTTTTCATCTGGGCGTGACTTTAATTCGTTTATTTATTTTTGACAGCTGAGTGATGCGGGTTAAATAAAAAATATACACATAAATGGTTATTTCAGGATTTTACTAGAAAACATTCTTGAGAATTCACGACAATTGTAATTGATTATAGCAAATTTCAAAAGAGATACTATGTGAGAAAAAACACATGTAACAATACGTCCTTATAAGATGCTCACTTCGTCAAAAGCGATTGATGTTTCAACCCTTGCGTATTATTCTAAAAATATATTTGTCTATAAATAATTATAAGCCTACGTAATCCTACAGCTGTGTTACAAGGCAGTTAAATCCTTCTCCTTTTTGACCTCGAGACTGACTCTTTTAATTGTTACGTTTTACATGTTTTTCACTATGAAGCGTGTTTTAAAGTGGTTCCAAACCGATAATATCGATAATAGATAAAATGCCTTATCGTTTAGTTATTATACAGAAGTAAGCTGAAAAAATAAAAATCACGATAAATTAATATAAATTATTAGCATTACTTTTACGGACGCAGTCCAATGTTTTTTGAACGGGATTGAAAGCACCTTTACTCAGCATTGAAACAGTAAATAGGCCAGAAATAAAACAATAGAAAATCTAACATTATTCTAGAAGAAATCTAAAAAACCTGAAAAGAATATTAAAACGAGTACCGAGATAATAATAGCCTGAATATAGTACACGAAAAATATCATATCTCAAAGATCAATTCTTCAGAATGATAAAATACGGTGTAGTGTCAAACGTATCACCGAAACCACTTCATCTATGTAGGACCATAATATTACGAAATGTTGGCATTAAAAGCTTATCCTTTTACTTCATGCAGGAATTAATGGAACCAATCTCGTTCAAAGTCGAAGAAGATTATAACTTTACGTGAGCCAGAAATGAAAGTTCTTTTTGGGATTTTTATCTTTTCGTGTATCAATGTGAATGAAAATGTAATTTGACTTTTCGCATTTGAAGCGATATTAAGAAATGTAGGGCTGTTCGGAGGGTGATGTAAAAATATGTAAATAAGTTTTGTGATACTTAAATGTCCGTTCTTTGGAAAATTTTGGATATCCTGTAATTGCTCCTTTGTGCTTTGAAATTTTCTTTTGTAGGGTCAAAATACAAAACTTAATAATGGCTTTGATTTTAATAATAACAAAGAAAGTAAACAAAAAGTGTATAAAAGCAATTCAATTTATCTCTACAATCTGTAACGTTTTAATACTGTCTGAAAAGCGTAGCTCAAATAAAGGGGAGATCATCAAAATTCGTTGAGACACCAAAAATTAGGATCACAAAAATGCCCCAGCAAACCCGTTACAGTTTTTTAGTTTACTCAAAATTCCGACCTCCGCAAATATGCGAGTTTCTTTTTTCTCAATGTGTATTGACGTGGAATGGGACAAAAGACCTTCGGTTCAATTCAAAGGATAATCAAATAGTTTACGGTTGGAAAACATTTGCGTTTCGTACTTTTGGGGAGCAGGTTTATTTATGTTCACCAATAGCTTTCGGCCGCCGGCCTTCCTTTGACAGATCATTTTGTGGTTAATGAAATGGACCAGTTACAAAGAAAGATAAGTATCGCGACGCAATTGACTCCTAAGGAAAGTTTTCTAATGAAATTCGGGCCCTTCGACGTATGTTTTATTTGTGTTTCTTTACCCAAAACTTTGTTGGGAGTTAATGATTTGTTCTAGTGATTCTGAAGTTGATTATAACGTAAATGATATTATCTTAGTTTGATGGGTCCCTAAACTTTCAATCAGTTTGACTGTTGGCTTAGTTCAAATCAATTTATTAGGTTCTTGATTTTTTCTGGATAGTGCGTAACGTTGATTTACGTTGGTTCGTTTTATTTGACATTTTTTTTTGTGAATGAAATAAACTTTTGCGAATTATTTAAAGTCTTTATTTCACCGGTATTTATTGGGCCTGACAAGTTCGATTTGTGATTCTCCTACCATGACAGCTCCGGATTATTACAAGTAAATAATTGTGAAACCAAATTACGAAAAATCATGAGTGTAGAGTTACTTCATATTTACTCAATAGTTGAAATCTAGTGCGAACATCACCAGGTATAAACTTATTAGTATCATATAGAAAACGGTAACGAACATCAATTGACCTGACTACGAATAAAAGTTCATTGGATTTCCAAAACCAAAACATTCCTTCAAAGTCAGAATTTAATCTAAAGCAGTAATTACTCGCATCTAACCTTGTATGTGCAATCCCAGATAGCATCTGTTCGAGCAATTATCTGTCTAATTACTAAGTCGACGAGTTTCTACAGAGCAATTTATTGTACAGCGTCCCTCTAAGTCGGGATTTGTTCATATAATCCTGTGGTGTCCTCAGGAATGTGCCAATTAGAGCAAGAAGAATTGAGTTAAAAATCAAGGCATTGTCGTCCCCTTGCACGTTCCGAGAAATTAGAGACAAGTCCTCATTCTAATAGGCTTAAGCGCTTGATTCGTTTTGTTCGTCGAATTGTGACTTGTTCAAGGTTTTCTGATTTATGTACAATTTTTCATTATAGCCACTCTTGTGTCTTGGAGCATATTAAATATTTTCACTTCTCTCAAAATAGTACTCTTTCAAAAATTATTTTTTATGTAGCCTATTTGAATCTCACAGCTGGGCAAAGGCTTCCCCCAGACTTTCGACGGCTTTCTTAAACAGCTCGAAGTCTAACATTCCAATATATTTCCCATAAAGTATTATACCTATAGATTTCAAGCACCAATTGTATTCATGAAGTTAAAAAAGGCACGATTGCAAGCGCGACACTGAAAAATACTCTGCACTGACGCAAAAAATTGCACCGTTCTATAAAAAAGTAATCTATCAATATTAAACACAGAGCGAGCCGTTAACAAAACACCTTTTATTTTTGTAACACTAGTTGATCTATTTTACTGAAACAGGAAAAGCGAATGCGTGCAATCATTTCCATTTGTGCACATCTGTGACAGCCTTCATCCATGGATGCACATAGTAACTGAATGGACGGAGTGACCTTGTCAGCTATTATGCGGTATTTATGTTTGTGTGCGTTATCGTTCATCTTTTGTAACTTAATCTTCGGTTATTTGTCACTTTTGTTTTTTTTAATTGTCATTCAAGAACTGGTTAAGAGCGAGTGGGTCTCGCGATAGGTTGCGATGAGGGAAACCAAGTCGTACGGAGTGATGGATAGTCATACTGGCAGCCAGATGGCTAAAAGCAAAGACAAATGGGCTTTAGTTTTTAACCTTTTATGTCTGGAACCCCAAGAAAGATTTTTGTTGTTTATACCGTTCTTCAATATTGTGGGTAAATCCGACCTCGAACGGACCGGTATTGACCGTCAAACGCAGGCGGTATTGCACTGTGATATCGGGGAAACGTTCGTCGAGAGTCATCGCTAAAACCGCAAGATGAAGCAAGATGAGGCTTTACAAATAGTTCCGTTTTCAATAAAGAAATGATTTAGGAGTCCTTACATAAGCTATTCAATTTGGTTATCTGTTTACACAGCTCAATTGTAATATTAAGGTTTTGTACCTACTTCTACCTCTGTACAAGGCAAAAAATGGAAACTTATCTCCACTTTCTGTCCGTCTGTCCGACAGTACGATATACGACGATAGATAGACAGTACTTTTTCACAGATTATGGATTTCTATTTATGTATGATAAATTTGAGGATGGCTACCCACAAATTACACGCCGTGCGGCTTTGTTTTTAGCTTAGGTATTTGTACAGAACCTTCAGAGTCGCGAGTCCAAATTATACTTGACTGGTTTACTGATAAGTACATTACCATCTCAATATGAAAATATTGAAATAGAAATCATATAGATATAGAATCAATTAGTCTGTTTGCATTAAAAATGATACTAGCACATTTTATTTAGCAGAAAGCATATTACCAACAGAACGAAGCTGAACATTCATTAGCAAATTAACATTTTGAATAATTCGTTAGTCAATAACGCTGCAACATGCAACTCGCGTACGTTAATTACAGAAAATTAACGCCGATATTTTTACAGTGTAAAATCTGGATAATTGCACACGAAACAATGTTCAGAAAATGTCCGGTAGGGGACGCTGCGGGTTCTGTAATGCAGCATTATGCTAATGACGGCTGCCTAAATAAAGCCGTGCGGGAAATATGAGAGCCAGCTTCCGGACAAATTACACAGAGTCTCGACTAATAAAGATGGTAATACTGGTCCAAACAATTTGTAGTTACAGCCTGTTGTTGCGCTGTGTATGCGTTCTGTTCATGCATAGTTATTTCCTAGCTTTATGGGGAAGCTAGATAGTTAGAAAAGCGTGAGTTTTATGACCTACACAGGTTTTCGGGGTATTTTTTTTCTGTTTTGCAAGTTTGAGCTACATTTATGAGGACTCTTCTGTCAATATACATAAGTATGACTAAAGCGACCGTCCGAAATATATTAAATGGATTATGATGACATTTGAAACGGAGATTATAGCCTAGTGTAGCACAAAGGGACATTTTTATTATTATATTAAATTAAAAAACAAGAACTGGTTTTACAGGAATAGCTGACTGCGTGGGTAGAACCGCGAGCAACGGCTAATTTATCAAAAAATACAAATCTTTTATTCCAATTAGTTTCCTTTTTTATTATTTTCAGTGAAATATATTATTTTTATAAGAATAACCTCTATTTATAGAGATCAAGTAAATAGAGGTTCTATAAACGTTTTGTTTTGAGCTAAATATTAGTGTTTAAAAGGGTATTTTAATGCCACCTAGAGTGCACCAAGAGTCATTACTGTTACGTTTTATGCATGGAAAACGGCCATTTTTGATGTATTCCTGAACTCCCAAAATTGTAAAAGATTTGTTTTTATTAATACGCAGAAAACGGTGTGAATCGGATAATGCTTGCATTTCATATAATTAAACCTCAGACAATACAACTATAGTCTAGTACATCCTGATACATGATACCAACGTTTATCAATACTGGTTCAGTTGCGGTGGGCCTAAAGATTAAAATAATAAATTAAATTTCGTAATTTTAGAAATTTATAATGAAAAATTAATCCAGGCCATTCTAAATAATACAACAGCTGAGTAACTCACGAGTCTTTATACAAAATTTAATTTATAAAAACCTGGTCATCAAAATACTGGGCGATCGCCGAAATGATAAATTGGAAATTCCATTACATGCTAACAAATTGAGATTACGAACATTTCAATAGCTGTAAGTCCAAATCAATACTGTGTCTGGCCTCCATATTTTTTCATTCCTCTAAGGTTTGTGTATTAGTTATATACGTAAGAAACTCGAAAGTTAGCCTAGATAACAACCTCACATCGGTCCCGATACCCTAATCTCTCTGGGCTGAGATTTATTTGTGAAACTAGTCATATTACCTGGATTCAGTCAAATAAATATTTCAGACTATAATTGGAACGATAACATAGCATTTTGTCTTTTTCTACGAATTTCAATTTTACAAGATTGTAGAATGGAAAAAATATGAGTATCATCGACATGCATTCAACCTGTTGAATCCATACTAATAATAAGCGCATTTAGTCCAGTCAACAAGTTTAGATCAAAGCTATGAGATGCGACGGCTATAATGCGACAGTGTGCCACACAATAGCAAACTAAAAGCTTGGACTGACACGCGGTAACGGCACTGGAGCAAATTAACCCTCTGTTGCGTCCATCCCAACGTTTATGTAGATCGCGTCAACGCAACGCAAAGTTAACCCACCCGATGACTGCTTCAACCGCACGTGGTGTGAGCGTTCAGCGTCAGATCAACGCTTCCTGACATGCCTTTAAAGTAATGAAGCCTTTAACGCTGATATTTCGCTACATTATCATGACGTGCTTGAAATGAGCATCTCATTTTGTAGCTTGTTTTTATTGAGTAACGTATTTATTTATCTTCCTAGATAAAAAATATGTTGTTCAAATTTGGTCCAAGCGTGAAGAGAAATTAAATTGAAGTCGGTTCGGATTTTATTATGGTCTCAAAGAAAATGACAAAAATTACAGTCCTATCAAACGTACTACAAACAAATTTTAGGTTAACCACAAAAACACATTCAGCAAAAAAGAATCTGTAGACAAACAGACTTACAAAAGTACCAGACGAACAGTATAGAACCATATGAAAAACCAATAGAGGGGGTAAATAATCCGCCTCTAACTTTGGCAATATCGGCTCTTACGGGATTAATTCATATTCTGATACCATAAGTTACATGACTGCTGGAAAGTTTTATCCGTCCTGACGTTAACGAGTGTAGTTCGCCCAGATCTGACCTACGACACGTGTATTTGATGTTAATTCTACGTGTCCAATGAATTACTTGTCTTGAGAAATTTTTGATTTATTTTCTTCATCTGCTTTTTGATTTAATCTTCCTTGGCTTGGAGCCAGTTGTGGTGGAGTGGTTTCAGTAGATTTAATGTTTTTACTTTTTATATCAAAGGCTCTACCGGAACTTCTTTGTGGTAATATTACAAGTGTTGAAGAGTGTCGGCGCTCTATGCCTTGTATTGTGTTGTCCCGCTTCCACAGCATAATAACATTACTTCAAGACGTAGCGGTAGACCATCACAAATGCGAAATGCGAATCACATCACCATAAATAAATAAATAAATAATCACCTATTAAACACTCACAACGATTTTTAACAGTAAGACAGAAGTTCTCTTTTTTTAACTTTTAATGTCAGAAGGTGACTAAACAAAAAGATACTCAAAGTATTATTTTGAATAACCTTCTAATTTATACTCGTTTTAAATAACGTTATACATGCACGTATATCAAATGAAATCTCAAATCAAAAAAATCCCGAAATTGAGTATCGATTAAACATGACAAATCGAGAACTCCTTTAAACGGTTGTTAACCAAAAATTCAGCAAATTTCGAGCTCCAATGAGCACGTCTAACGTTTCACATCTCTATTTAGCTGGCGGGCCTAATTACCATAATGCAAACATTGCGACGCGCGACGATTTTGATTACATTGCCGCCTGACGCGGTGAATGCTAATAGAGCAAGCATACAAGAGAGGCATGCTATTCGGAATGTCTATGATTGTGGTGTAATGTAATATGAGGTTCCTTGTGATGGGATGTG
>NW_020800417.1:0-24583 GCF_003590095.1 Trichoplusia ni | reverse complement strand
TTATTCCACTTATAACTGTTGATGTCTTGATATTTTACTTATTGTATCGGTTTGTTGTATGTGTCTCTTGTGTTCTTACTGAGTAAAATGAGGGTAGTGGGACTCACCAGGTACTTGCAGGAAGTCCTCGATGACCTTGACGTAGTTCCGCGCCTGCTGCGGGAGCTTGTCCAGCTGCCGCACGTCCTCTATACTGCACGCCCAGCCCGGGACTGTGATGTACTCCACCTACATAGTATAAAGAGAAGTTTTAAAGTATTTGTTTATTAAAAAAAAAAAAACGATTCTCCACAAGCACACCCGGACTCGGGGATCGAACCCGCGACACTTTGCGTTCAGTGGATTTTGGCGTTGTGATCTATACCACTCGGCTATCATTTCAGGTACGAAAGATGAAGTACCTAACGATGACGTTTCATATAAGCCTTGAATACTATGGTCCTACCACCTAAACAGATTCTCGACTAGAATCTCTCTGAAATTCAGTTCATATCCAAAAATTACATTTAACTATGTTACACAACACGTTTTGAAAAATCATTATGAGAAAACAAGCGAATCAAAACCTACTCAAGTTTGAAGATGGTGAAATTTATTATTTAGAATCAACATTAGCGAGCTCATCAAAAAAACATGAAAAGTGACGATATATCTTACTAAAAAATAAATGATTTATTTCTCAAAGTATGAAATTTGTTTTACCTCAACATTGCTAAGCTCTGTCATCGATGATGGGAAGTATTCGATCTTCTTGCCGTTCAGCTTGTAGGCGACACCGATCTTGATCTCTTTTAACGTGTCAAGGATGTCCATCTTTGTAAGGCATATCCTGGAAAAAAAACAAGCAATGATAATATAACCTTTTTAATTATTTAATTGGTAGGGGAAAATCCAGCTTTAGTAGATCATGAACATTGTAAAACAGGTTTATTTTAAACTCAGTGAGTTCTTAGAGCCTTAAAACACCAGTTTGCTGAGAAAGAATCTAGATCATCCTGGAATGTGTGTGTTGAATTGCTATGCATTGCCGAGTGTCACTAAACGCGAAAGGACGTTGCATGGCGGTACAGGCTGAGTCAGTAAGATTCTGAAAACTACTCAGTCCCTCCCCTGACTAGGTGAGTGGGAGATCCCGCCTTGTTTTTTTTTGGTAAGGGCGAGGAATCTTCATGGAAACCCCCCTCCTTGGGTGGGGAGGGTAGTGTCAGACTCTTACTGACTAAACCTAAACCGATGTGCTACGTCATTCGCGTTTTTGTGTCGGTGGTATGGCAATGCGTTGCAATCCTACATACACCGTGGGATACCCCGTATACCCCAAAAAACAAGGTCATATTGGAATCTCCAGCTGGGTCTGCCTCGCTGACGTCGCTATCTGCGGTAATGGCGAGGCAGTGCTAATTCGTGGTATAACAATATTATAATAAGTAAGTGTGTGGTACTAACGCGGTGTACCCGTTGACCATGGCGGTGTACCGCACGACGACCAGGTCGAGCCAGCCGCAGCGTCGCACCCGCTTCGTGGTCACTCCCACCTCGTGGCCGCGCTCCTGCAGCAGGCTGCCTGTCTCCTGGACACACGGGGATTACTTCATTAGTTTTGATTTTTTCTTTCATCATCATCGGCCATCACCATTCAATCACCAGTGTTTTACAAGGAGCAACTGCCTATCTGAACTCCTCAACCCAGATACCTGGGCAACACGATAAACCTTAGTTAGAGTGGTCGTCAGACTTTCAAGCTTCTGAGTTCGTGCAACGACTGTGAAAAATGTATAAATAACAGCTGGGACCCACAATTTAACGTGCCCTCGACACACGGAGAACTCGTAATGACAAAGATGGTCACTCATTTACGGACCAACTGCGTCAAGCGTAGCTTAACCTGTGATCGATTCACTTATGCAGTTATAGCTTAGCCACTTGCACTTCTCAGTCAACAAGAAAATACAAATATTTTACATATATACTCACATCATGCAGCTCAGTGGGGAAGGGTCCGTCGCCGACGCGCGTGGTGTAGGCCTTGACGACGCCGAGCACGTCGCCGATGACGAGCGGCGGCAGCCCCAGCCCCGTGCACACGCCGCCGATGCTGCAGTTGGACGACGTCACGTATGGGTACGTGCCTGGAAGGGGACGTGGCGGACGTAACTATATTATGGAAGCAATTAAGTATTGCGTATTGAATACTTACTTTATAATTAATTACGTTATTAGGTACATTAAAACCGAGTTAAATGTACTGTATCATAGAATTCGAATTCTGTTTAACAATTTGATATAAACCGTTCTAAAATAAATATATTCATAAAATTAACAAGAACGAGATAAGAGATTCCATTGATAAGAATGCTGAACAAGATATTAAATTTTACTGAACAATATTTGAAGCAACTATAGTTAGGATGACTCATTATTAAATGATGCACAGATATACATTAGCAAAAATTTAAGACCCAGAAAAGAAACTAATGCACTGGACTCGCAACCCCGACGCCGTGTCAACTAATGATTTTGAAATTTTCGCCTAAGTGCATTTATCGACTTCAAAATTTCACCCTTTTCCCAATCCTAGTAACGAGTATATAATTACTGTATCTGATTTACATAACAACAATAAATAAACAATAAAGATACTAACAAGCTTATACAGATACACTATCATAACAAAGCGTGTCTTATCAGCCTATGACGACACGTGTCTTCGATTTAGATAAGATTCGTACTAAATCTAGGATTAATTAATCCTTTGTATTAAATAATATCATAATTAGTCTTGTAATCATATTTTTAGGTTTATTCTTATTATTATTTTTAGTTCAATTTTTTATAGAACGTTCAGAGTGTATAGTTTTGTAAACGTTCTAAAAGAGTCTAAGCTTTAGCTTTGAGTGTATCACTGCTGCTTTGACTTCTGATTTTGATTCAAGCCTTTATGTTTATTGCCGCCTGAATATTTTAAATACAGATCCTTCGACTTCCATAACTTTGGTTACCTTACACAAAAGAAGAAACGACCGAACCAGTGTATTTTCTAATCAGGATGCCACAAATGTTCTTAAAAAACATTGAATGACAACGTTCCATCTAGATCATGACTATCACGTATTTTCCTATTAGTACTCACCAAAGTCAATATCCAACATGGCGGCGTTAGCACCTTCGACTAAAACCTTCTTGCCCTCGCCGATAGCTTTATGCAGGTACGAGACCGTGTCCGCGTACCATCGGCTTGATCTTGGTCGCGAAGACCTGGTAGCGGGCGAGTTCCGCGTCGATGTCAACCTCTAATGATGGGAACATTCTCTTGTAGTTCGCTGGCGAGGGTGCGGAACCTGAAACGAGAAATATAATTATTATGGTATAATATACGATGAAAAAACTCCAACACTATTTTTTTCTTTAATTGTTGTGCTGTAGGTGTGTCACAACATTTAAGTCACGAGCGCAAAGACAGTCAGACTTACAAAAAGCATTCGTGGATCACACACTATTATACTGGGGATCGAACCTGCGACACGTCGCGTATTGGGTCTGGCATGGTGGGCTTCACTCGGATCCACTTTGCCTTTGTTCTATACATATATTCAGTATTAGATAAATAGCACATTTATTAATTTGATTAATAGAAGCAGAGCAGTAATAAAATATGTTACCGAAACGGGGAGAAGAGAGAAAAAAAGAAAACAAAAAAAATAACGTGTATATATCAAGCGGACGAAGTCACGGCACTACAACTAGTATAAGATATTCATAGACATGCTAGTTACTTTGGCATTCATATTATACATTTATATACATGGCATTTAACCCGATCGGACCAAATATGGAATAAATAAGAAAATATTTACACGTTTTGTATAATGCGCAGATTATAGATGATTATCATTTTCAAAAGTAGGAAGTTACAAAGTGGATAATTTGTCGCGATAAGGATATTATAGCAATGTTTATGCAATAAAACTGGTTTATTTGATCGTAGATATATGCTGATGTTTGATAATCATCACTTTATCATTCACAAGACACGCGTTCGAAGCAATCAAGTTGGTGTTCAGTTTCTGCGTACTGTGAGCTCTTAGGCCCGTTCAAGCTCAATCTCGATCACGATCTGTGATCAAAATCTGCGAACACCTTCGGACTCTTGACATTTTGGAAGTATACATGCGGCATGTATGCGGCGGGGTCTCTTTTATACAACCACAAAGTGCAATTTATTTGGATCATAGAAGGTGCTTAGGTAGGGCTGAGTCCCCGAATCTCTTGCCAAGTCGGAATCTCATAGTACAGTACTCTTGTAGTAAAATCCAGATTAAAACTTACTTCTCCTCAAAAACTTCAAAGTCGCCGAGCAGGTCTCCTATCCGCAGTCCGTTGCGGGTCGCCTTGAGGAGTAAGTCGGGCCGATACCCTTCTTTGTGGTGCCTAACGAGTTCTTGCCCTTCTCTGCTTCTTGAAGACCGTCAACCTGGAAAAGAGGCATCATTTTTGTTTAAGCTTTTTTAAATAAAAAAGAATGATTTAAATAAAAAAACTAAAACCTAAAACCCGCAAGTGAGGAATCGCTTTAACTAAAGTTTGTGTAAAGTACCCAAGAGTATAAGCCTATTTAACTACCTCCAGTGAGTCCAGACACTACATGAGCAAATAAGACCTATGCTGGATAAAAACGTCTCAACAAATTCATGCCAACCAAAAAGGTATCAAATGTAAAACTACGTGATTCAAATTATATTAAAGTAAATAAATAAATGCGGACAACATCACATACATTGTTCTGAACCCAAAGTAAGTTGATAAAGCACTTGTGTTATGGATTCCAGATGCAACAAAGGTACCACAAACACCCAGACCCGAGACAATGTATAAAATTTGAATTTTGACCGGCGATCGAACCTGGGACCTCAGAGCTAGCGACACCTTGAAACCGGTGCGTACGCCACTCGATCACGGAGGTCGTCAAACACACAATCTATGATTATAGAGTTCTCGACAATAAACACATACTAATACTCAATACAGGATATTTTCAATTATCACGTCCTCAGTCACAACAATTGCTAATATCTTCGTTAGCGTACCTATCATAACTGTGACATTATCACTGATGCGACGACAGTGTCGTATGTTTTATTTCAATAGTCATAAGGTGCAAATTCAACTGATACTCGCTATCGTTAAATAAACTATACAATGTTAAATAATAAATATACTGTACGATTATGGAATGGCGACAAGAGGGAAAAAAAGAGAAGGACCAAACAGTGGACTTATTAAATTCTATGTGTTAACTACATCAGCCCATATTCGAGCACTGCTGGCCATGCAAATGTTTATAGATAAAAAAACATTGTGAAATAAATACTTGTTTTGTTTTTGATAAACTGATTGTCTGCGTCATGGTCATGGTGGTTGACGCAATAATTGGAATGAATTAATGAGTTAATTTCAATTTGAAATTGCAATCCGTGTCAGAACAATGTTTACTTAGATAATTGCCTAGTTAACAAAAGTTCTGCAAGAATTATTTGAAATAGAATGAAACAAAAAAGATAATAATTATTAAGGCAGTTAAAAAAGGCGTTTAATAATGCAATATTCATTTTTGTCTAATACACTGCGCATATTATTTAGGAGAAAAATCAAGAAAAAGTCTCCAGTTAGGGGTTCACCTAGACGATAGCTGAAAGTATGCAAATGCAAAATGAAGTAGCCATGTAGGATCCTACCCCGTGCATTTAACAGTTCTACAAAATCCAATATTAAACTATCACAGTAACATATTAAACATATGATATATGTATGTAGGTACAATGACAGGTTGAGCACGTGTCAGATAATAACATGTGTGAGTAACTGATGAGCAGAATACTACGTCATGGGGCGTGACTTGTGAATACACTGGCGGTCATTGATTTACATAAGAGGTGGGCTGAGTGGATGCGGTATATAGTGTCGCAATATTTTACACTGTGAGTAATAAGTTTGCTTTTTATCTCGTAGAAAATAAAATATAACTGTCCTGTGTGAAATGTATGAATCCTTTTTAGGCTGATGTTGGAAAATAAAGGCAAATAATTGTTGGTATAGTAAGCTGTAGCAACTTTTCTTACAAGGTGGCTGAAAAAGTTAAGATAGTGTTTTCAAGGATTTTATCTGATAATTTACCTTACTGCGCAGGAAAATGGTTACCCTATGAACTAACTAAAAACAAGACAAATTTTCTTTCGAACTAAAATTAAGCCTACCAAATATGTTACTTTAGATTTTCATCTTGTTTCACTTATCTCCATATATAATGTTCAGTATTAGTCATCGATAGTATTGTTTAATTACACATAACTAACTCCGTAAAGTTACTTGACCATTCTTAATCATATAATTCGTTTCAGCTATTCATCAGAGTGTGCATAAATTATTCATTTTATTCTAAATCGCAGAGAGATTTACTTACAAACATGTAAAACACGTGTAAGGAGGACCGGATCTTTTGATTAGTTGGCCATTGTATTTGTAACGTTTGAAGATTTTATGAAATGATAACATCAAAAACGGACAATCGACTTCAAATAACAGCTAGTGAGTCAAACTTGATGAACCCTAGATGGGACCAAATGTCAGCAATTACACGAAAATGAAAAAAAAATCTCCTCTTTTTGGAGTCGGTTGAGAGAATTCCTAAATTATTAAAGCAAATTAGTTTCTTGAAACAAACTTCATGCGAAAAATGTATTCATATTAATAGTAGTTGTCCCAGCAAATGTTGTTTTGCCATACCTATAGATCATTAATTAAATAAAAAAATTGAAACATAATGTGCAATGTATTCCGAAAATTAATTTGATACCCTTATTGACATGTATAATAATGTACATCACAGTATCGCAACACTATAAGTACCTATTCAGCGCATCGCCTCACTAAGCCTTGACCGCGACTGACGTCATCGTGTTTTCGCGCAAAATCATGCGCTTATGCGTCACACTATTATTATTACAGTATACAGAATCTTTTTTTACGAGTAAAAAAATATAAAGCCGAAGATTATTTGGTAATAGAAACTGCGTATTTTCTTGAATGCTTGGCTAGAATTTTACTCAACCTAATCCTTTGCCTCTCTTAACGGCATAAGACACTAACTACGGTTATTAAAGTCCTCTTATATATTTTTTATACGAAACTAAAGGATTTACTTGCAAGTTATTGACATATGAGTCACAAATACATACTCTCTAAACTATGAAGAAAAATCTTACGCATACTCAAAACAACCTACATACATAATAATATCCATATAGGAGAACATGACATTACAACAAGAATATCAGAACAAAACGTTCATATAAACATTTGCATTGACTGGTATGGGAATTTAAATGAGATATAAAAGACGGATCGAACTTACATAAAAATTTCCGCATCGTACCGATTATGGTAATATAAAACAATGCAATGTATCAAAAATGACAGGGTCGTAACTCAAAAAAAGGGGCATATAAAATACTGCATGGCGATACACGGTACTTCATAGTACGATTGCGAAGTAAATGCAATAGAAATTAGCAAAACATTTTTATTGTTTCAAGAAAATTAGGAGACGACATTCGATTTATTTTATCCCTGAATGAACAGCTAGAATACTTTGCCATCTAGAGACACAAAAAAACAACTGATCGTTACGTGTCGCGGTTTAGATCCTCGCGTAGGACAAGCATTTGTGTGATCTTCGAATCTTGTCCTGAGTCTGGGTGTGCTTATGCTTGTGACTTGAATGCTTATGAAAGCCGCCGTGGGACAAGCATTAAATTTCTAACTGCGGTATTCGTTTTTTTTTTAGGAACAAATGAAATAATTTAAACCAAAACATTTTCGATCATTTACTACGGGAAAGCTCAATGAAAATAAAACAGACAAACATAAAACAAATCAGTTAAACTTCGTACAACCGTAGTACCACTAGTACCATTTAAAACCCTGTATACTGGTAAAACCCTGTTTATAATATCGATATACCAAGTCGGTTAATCGGTTATTCTTATAATCACATAACCGTAATCGATTATAATAGTTCCCATTGAAATGCATAAAGCAACCATTTTGTAACATTAATCAGATTTCAGATTAAATCACATTACATTTGTACATTAAAAATACCTTTTACGTTAATAAGAGTTTGAATCGCAGAAGAAAAGATGGCGGTACTAATAGAATAGAAAGACGTAGATAGAAATATTAATAACATAATTGGATATCTATCGCATTGTGCAGGTATCCCCGAGTGATGATAAAATATTATAAATGCAAATGTAAGTTTGACGATGTTTGTTCTATCTTCACGCGTAAACGGCTGAACCAATGTCTATTAAATTTGGTATGGAGGTTGCTGATACCTCGGATTGTCATATAGGCTTTTTTTCTTCGCTAAGAAAGATAATGTTTTTACAGCTACCAGTGATTTCATATAATAATGAAGATGAAAGATGGAGAAAACTTGTAATTTTTCTCGGGTTCCGTTGTCGACGGATGAGAACAGAAAAATATTGCGAAATTACAAATATGCTAATTTGTATTGGTCGCCTATTTGTACGAAATCTTCAGTTTCGCGAGCCTGAATTTTCTGATACTTCCGATTTGTTCAACGAATGTTTTACAGTTCTTGGCCTTGATAATACACTAAAACGGCGAATAGATAAAGTTTGTTCAAGCGTGAAATGTCTGTTTAGAAGATAGGGCAATGCCCTTATTATCAGTGACGTGATATCATAGTATTAAAATATGGGTCTGGGAACAAGTAACATGCCACATTACAGTTAAGATATGGTTTTGATAATAATAAAATAGGCAACCTAGAATGTCAGTATGAATCATCTATTATGACTTGTTTGATATTTATAACTAAATATAAACTATAGATGTGAAAAATAGGCATTTATCGTACAAAAAACCTGTGGTTACGATCTGAATCCTAACAAAAAAAAAAGACGCGTTTCTCTCATTTCATAATCCCGTAAATATTAAAAATCCCAAGTCCATCACAAACTCTAAGTGCACGCAACAAACATTTAGATATGTTAACACCTATCAAATATTGTGAGATCACCTTGTAAAAATAAACTCTAATTCAATTACAATAAGTGTCAATTTACCTAAAGAGTGTTAGGGTATGTGAATACCTGTTGATGCATGTCGAAGACGAGGTGTGCTCTGTCGGAGATGATGAGGCGGTCCTGCCAGCCTTCCATGCCTTTCAGCTCGTTCTTCTTCAGCTCCTCGAAGAGACCTGGCAGGTGGATGACCACACCGTTTCCTGAAATAATGGTAGGATTAAATCATTTGATCATATTGGGACTATTAAGTACATATAATTAAATCTCTATATAATATCTATATATCTATATATAATATTAGCTAATCTGAGGAGCTCGTGGCTAAGCTATAACTGCAAAAGTTGATCGACCTCTGGTTAAGCTACACTTGAGGCGGTCAGTCCGTGTATGGGTGACAATCTATGGCACAGTTCCTTATTTCGGCAGGGAGACTTGATAGAGTTTTTAAATTTTTGAGTTTGTTGCTAACTTGAATATACTCGGACACAAGTGGATAGGAATATAGGATAATGCAAATAAGTCCACATTTCAAAAGCCTATCTTCCAAATGAAACCTTATGAACTGAAAACATTATTTGTTAATTCCAGTACCTAAGTGACGAATCACCATTCATAATTCCAAAAACGACTTACAGTACACAACATTCACATATGTTAAACATCCTCAACCAAATTGCAAATGTCTTCTTGTTAAACCTCCTTATACCAATAACCAAGTTACAATTTAACATCATGTCATATCGTGCATTAAAGGAGTAACGTCAACAAAATAAAGCGAATCATCTTCGTGCATCGTTCATTTCAAGGTTGGCTACCTTGAAAATAATACCCCCGTTTTATAAACCTATTAATACAATGATTCTGACGACGGTACCAGGTACTAAGGTTCGGTAACTGATGTCACGAATCCCTTATTTTTATCATGTTATAATAATTTGCATGCTTTGTTTTTGTTACAAGTTAGTCATTCAATTTGTAAATCATTAGGCACGCGAAGTTTTGTTTGAGATTGTTTTATGTCTTATTCTTTTAGGTTTTTGCTGACTTTACTTTTATGTGCAAGTTTGTTAACAATTTTGTGTATTGCGATTGAATTTTTCAGATTATGTAAATGCAATCAAAGTAATATTTCACAGGTACCTAGGAATATTTTTTACATATTCTGCATAACTGCTGTTCAATTGCAATTAATTAAAAAAATATAATACAAAATATTCAAGAGATTTTTTTTATTAAAAACAACAATAGGTACCTTAATTACAGCTTCAAAAACTGTATTACAAGTACTATAATTTATACAATGTATGGTTTTATCATAGCCATAACAAAATAAATACTTTATGATTAAACCTTGGATTCACAGAATCGCTTATCTCAGTTTCGATACGTTTGCGTTGGTGCCTACGTTCATACAGTGTAATGGGTGTGTGAATTACTTCTAAAGAATACCACTGAAATGCAGATAAGCAAAATAACTAACAATCTTTCAGAGCTCATGAAAATACCTGTAATCTAATATATAAAATTGTAGTTTCACGGTGTACGAAATTGATCTCCTCCGAAACGGCTCGACCGATTCTATGAAATCTTGTGCACGTCTTCGGTAGGTCTGCGGATGGGGCAACATCTATTTTTCATACCCCAATATTTTTTTGTTTATTTGTTTCGGCACTATGACAAAACAACGTTTGCTGGGACAGCTAGTAAGGTATCATTATTAGCCTGAAGACACAAAGAGTGTTGTCAAATGCTTAACTGTTGGGTCTCTTTTGTATTTGACTTGTATGTTTGTGGAACCTCCCGCGACACAAGGATTAAGTTCTGCAGAGCGGGTGTAGTTTTTATAGAAATAAATATGCCTTTTTTCTATGTCAATAATTGGGAAACGAACCCAGCAAGTGAAAAAAACTCAGAGCATTTATTTTCGAAGTTCAATACAGATGTTATCCTCTAATGTTAATAATAGGTATTTCCCCCAGTACCCTAGATTTGGCGATGTGCAGTATAACAATGATGCAAGCTTTTTGGCAAACCCTCAACTCTAGTTAGAAAGGTGTTTTCACTATATTCATCTTTCTTATACGAAATTTGTCCATCCATCTGTAGCCAGCCTGTATTTCATGAAATAAAGTGACCAATAATTTTGAAAATTTAATCTAGTTAAAGTATGGATCAGTGTCAAGTGCAACCGGTACTTAACAGAGTTTCCTCAAATAAAAAAGGAATTGAGAAAAAATATCTAAGTTTCTCATCAATTAAAATGTTATCTCTATTTAAATGATTTTAAGATTAACGTCTTAATAAAACAGCAAAGGGGAAAAAGCCGAGACTTTACAATTCTAATAGTTACCTAATGATATTGTATTTCGTGATCTTTCAGATATAAATAGATAAAAGGTTTTAACACGCGACATTGCTTGGCATTTCAAAGCTAGTTATTGTAATTTCTTTATCGACTTGTTCTAGGTCACAATAATGACTCAGGTTTTAAATACAATTTATCGGCAGTTATATCTTGAAGATTTCCAGTAATTGTCTTTGTAAAACATTTTTACCTCCCATTGTTACATTAAACTAAATTACTTTAGAAATCAAAATTGTAAAACGATGTTTTAGGATACTTTTGAATGTGGTTCGAAGAATACGATTTCTAAAGTGATTCATAATTTTACAGACCTTGACCTTACCTCACTGAACATTCATAAATATTCATATTATTGAGTGGATGGAAGCCACTTCTAATTCACTCAATAACTCACTTATTGAATACTGGGTAAGATTTAAACTTAAAGTCTAATTTGAATTCATTAGAACCCCTAGAAAGATAATCATATTGTGACGTACGTTAAAGATAATCATGCGTAAAATTGACGCATGTGTTTTATCGGTCTGTATATCGAGGTTTATTTATTAATTTGAATAGATATTAAGTTTTATTATATTTACACTTACATACTAATAATAAATTCAACAAACTATTTATTTATGTTTATTTATTTATTAAAAAAAAACAAAAACTCAAAATTTCTTCTATAAAGTAACAAAACTTTTAAACATTCTCTCTTTTACAAAAATAAACTTATTTTGTACTTTAAAAACAGTCATGTTGTATTATAAAATAAGTAATTAGCTTAACTTATACATAATAGAAACAAATTATACTTATTAGTCAGTCAGAAACAACTTTGGCACATATCAATATTATGCTCTCGACAAATAACTTTTTTGCATTTTTTGCACGATGCATTTGCCTTTCGCCTTATTTTAGAGGGGCAGTAAGTACAGTAAGTACGTTTTTTCGTTACTGGCTCTTCAGTACTGTCATCTGATGTACCAGGCACTTCATTTGGCAAAATATTAGAGATATTATCGCGCAAATATCTCTTCAAAGTAGGAGCTTCTAAACGCTTACGCATAAACGATGACGTCAGGCTCATGTAAAGGTTTCTCATAAATTTTTTGCGACTTTGAACCTTTTCTCCCTTGCTACTGACATTATGGCTGTATATAATAAAAGAATTTATGCAGGCAATGTTTATCATTCCGTACAATAATGCCATAGGCCACCTATTCGTCTTCCTACTGCAGGTCATCACAGAACACATTTGGTCTAGCGTGTCCACTCCGCCTTTAGTTTGATTATAATACATAACCATTTGCGGTTTACCGGTACTTTCGTTGATAGAAGCATCCTCATCACAAGATGATAATAAGTATACCATCTTAGCTGGCTTCGGTTTATATGAGACGAGAGTAAGGGGTCCGTCAAAACAAAACATCGATGTTCCCACTGGCCTGGAGCGACTGTTTTTCAGTACTTCCGGTATCTCGCGTTTGTTTGATCGCACGGTTCCCACAATGGTTAATTATACGGTTCTTGTAGTAAGTTTTTTGCCAAAGGGATTGAGGTGAACCAATTGTCACACGTAATATTACGACAACTACCGTGCACAGGCTTTGATAACTCCTTCACGTAGTATTCACCGAGTGGTACTCCGTTGGTCTGTGTTCCTCTTCCCAAATAAGGCATTCCATTTATCATATACTTTGTACCACTGTCACACATCATGAGGATTTTTATTCCATACTTACTTGGCTTGTTTGGGATATACATCCTAAACGGACACCGTCCTCTAAAACCAAGTAACTGTTCATCTATGGTCAAATGAGCCCCTGGAGTGTAATTTTGTATGCACTGATGGATAAAGAGATCCCATATTTTTCTAACAGGAGTAAATACATCGTTTTCTCGAAGTGTGGGCCGTATACTTTTGTCATCCATTCTAAGACATCGTATCAAAAAATCAAAACGATCACGACTCATTACAGAGACGTACACCATTGACAAAGATCGATCAAAGAGGTCATCTGTGGACATGTGGTTATCTTTTCTCACTGCTGTCATTACCAGAATACCAAAGAAAGCATAGATTTCATCTTCATTCGTGTCACGAAATGTAGCACCTGTCATAGATTCCCGACGTTTCAATGATATCTCAGCATTTGTCCATTTTACAATTTCCGAAATTATCTCATCAGTAAAAAATAGTTTGAAGCATAAAAGTGGGTCATATATATTGCGGCACATACGCGTCGGACCTCTTTGAGATCTGACAATGTTCAGTGCAGAGACTCGGCTACGCCTCGTGGACTTTGAAGTTGACCAACAATGTTTATTCTTACCTCTAATAGTCCTCTGTGGCAAGGTCAAGATTTTGTTAGAAGCCAATGAAGAACCTGGTTGTTCAATAACATTTTGTTCGTCTAATATTTCACTACCGCTTGACGTTGGCTGCACTTCATGTACCTCATCTATAAACGCTTCTTCTGTATCGCTCTGGACGTCATCTTCACTTACGTGATCTGATATTTCACTGTCAGAATCCT
This sequence comes from Trichoplusia ni, assembly GCF_003590095.1. Lineage (NCBI taxonomy): Eukaryota > Metazoa > Arthropoda > Insecta > Lepidoptera > Noctuidae > Trichoplusia > Trichoplusia ni. The sequence continues at coordinate 10,586 of NW_020800417.1, read as the reverse complement.
CACCAACAAGCTCGTCATCGCTTTGCAGAAGAGCAGAGAGGATATGCTCATCGTCTAAAGAACTACCCATTTTATTATATATTAGTCACGATATCTATAACAAGAAAATATATATATAATAAGTTATCACGTAAGTAGAACATGAAATAACAATATAATTATCGTATGAGTTAAATCTTAAAAGTCACGTAAAAGATAATCATGCGTCATTTTGACTCACGCGGTCGTTATAGTTCAAAATCAGTGACACTTACCGCATTGACAAGCACGCCTCACGGGAGCTCCAAGCGGCGACTGAGATGTCCTAAACGCACAGCGACGGATTCGCGCTATTTAGAAAGAGAGAGCAATATTTCAAGAATGCATGCGTCAATTTTACGCAGACTATCTTTCTAGGGTTAAGCGACCTTCGTCCTAGTAAGAACAATATAGCTGGCAGCTGACAGCTGCCAACTATGTAAGCGTAGGTGAACACTAAACCACGTCAGATTTAGCGAACAAAGCGTGGAAATCAAAAGATTTACCGCGTATTTAAAGATAAGAGAATAACAACTGCTTCTGTAAACACAGTTAATATACAATGCGTATCATTTTCTGAGAAATGAGCTATGCCTAGATCAGATTTAGCTTTAGCGAGAACTGATAACATCAATATTTCTAGAATTTAGAATCGTGGCAGTATTTACCTATCAAATTCAGTCTGTACATACGATGCTCGGGTGTTCAGGAGTAGCGATTAATTTTATTTACCGAGTTATATTGTTCTAAATGCGATTTTTTTTTTTTTTTTTTGTTTAGGCGGGGGAATCCTCATGGACACCCACTCCCTCGGGGGAGGAAATGGGTAGTGTCAGACTTTTACTGACTAAACCTGAACCGCCGTGCTACGTCATCCGCGTTTTTGTGTCGGTGTATGGCAATGCGTTGCAATCCTTCATACACAAATGCGATGGGCCTACCGTAACTCTTTCTTTAATTTTAAGTTAATTTACCAAAATATGAGTTTCATAAATGAGGATCTAATCTATGAATTTGATATCTGGTACTGTTACCAGACACCCAAAAATAGGAACAAAATCTTAAATCTTAAACTCCCGTTTCTAATCAGAATAAGTGTAAACATTATGAATTATTTAAAGGTTACCTGAGTATACTAAGGGGCGGTATTTGCAGGGTGATTGAGCGCGCCATTGATAAATTGGCGCGTCGGCACGGAGCCCACATCAACGAGTACGATGCGAACAACGGCGGCGACAACGCGAGACGTCTCACCGGCAAGAATGGGCAACCGCATATCAAAGATTTTACTGCAGGTAACATTAATATACTACTCTTAAATGTACTATCGAGTTATGGACTATAGCCTGATCACCAACAATTAAGGGTCAAATGTGAAAATGAGACGCCGCTCTACACTGCATTGCGCTCTCACATTTCCACAATTGCAAACTTACTTGAAGAGGTATCCAGAGGTATCTTTACTTTTTGACAGTCTGAATATCGATTTCATATAATCTAAAATTAAGGCAAAAAAAAAAAAAAAAAAGGTTACTGTTACTACGTGACCACAACCTTACTCAATAATTGTGTAATTTGTAATAAAACTACTTTTACGGATGTTATCGAGGTTTAATTTTAGATTTTAGTTACCGATGTCGGGCAGGAAATTGGCTGATATATTTGATTGTTATTTTATGTGCTTTGCTTTCGCTAACTGCTCGGTCATTTCCCGTCTATTAATTTTGCCTGATTGCTCCTCGCAAGTCAAGTACAGGCATGTAGTTTTCCTGTACTAAGCTAAAACTAGCGGAAATGCATTAGCCCATTACTTCTAAATTTATTTAAACCACGCACTAAACCATGTTTATGATCTGCTTTAAAAAGTGCTACGCACTATGACATTATACAGTCACTTTGCTGCTTTGCAACTCACATGGGTCTTGTACTAGTTTGGTCGCCAAGCTATTACGACATCACTGATCGCTACAAAGTTTAAAACTGCATTTTTGGCTGATAGCCAAATTCTAAACTGGCCGGTTTCATCCCAAGAGTATTTATTTAATGCACTTACTTACTTATTGACAAATGCGGCTTATGAACGAAACTAAAATATGGAAATCAGTTACCTGTTTTTGCATGGATAGCCGAGATGTAAAGGTAAAAATTTATGCTCGGTTTAATTTTCTCAGTGTGAAAGACGTATTTTTATTTAGAACCAAAGTTTTTGAAGTATTTAAAAGCAACACTATGGTTTAGAGAGGTTAGATTAATGCAGCCGCAATAACAACAGTAATACGTACGTACTCGTTTACGTATGTTGAAGCTTTAACCTAATCCGCCTTTATAGGCTAAGTAGTAGCTTAAATAGGAAAACAGAGAAACAATGTAAGAATAGCAGCTGCAGATAAAAAAATCATCTGTTTGTTTAAAACCAAAGTGAATATGTAATTTGTTTAACATTCAATAAAAAGATTTCCACGTAAATAAATCGCAATCTATTTTCTAGAAACTGATGTAAAGATAAAACTTTTTTACAGTTCTTTTTTGATGACATAGGCTGTGACACTCTTGACGTAAGTTATCCCATTTCTAACGGGCTATAAATATTTCAAAGGGTACAGGTTAAACTCTCCCTTTCGTTCCCATTTATATTTCACCTATATAAAGTACCTTGGCTTCAATTCCCGAAATCAATTTATACGTTTCATTCAAATGGAAGTATTTTTTTTTAAAGAAATATAGCGCTAACCTTGCTTTACATACCTAGTTCACTTACAGATCTAAACTGAATAATATATGTACCTGTTTTATATAGGTAACGTTACAATGGATCATGTTATGAATCGAATTGTTAAAACAACACCAACAGGGATTGATGTAAATACCATCAGTCCAGTTGCACAACTTCCACTCGTGCTATGTAAAGTGGTTTTTCGTTTATGATATCAATATCAACTATACTTATTATCTAATCAACTCTATGCTGATACACTGACAAAATCGACATGTTATCGTTTTGTTACACAGTGGCACAACAGTAGAAGTCTAATTAAGGGGCTTTTATGAAATCCAATCCCCTCGGATATTACCGAAAACCTCGGTTAAGCGATACTCTCTAGGGTGAGCTGCCAAGTTGAGAACAAAAGGTTCCTAAATGATATATTCTCAATTTGTTAGAGCGGTCTCCGGCGGGTTTAATACTTCCGCGTAAACAAAGAAATAAAACCAAGGAAAGGAGTATGTATTGAACCCATTTCTCATTGGTTTCGCTGTGCAGTAGTTTACTACGTCGGTATTCGAGTTAATCGATGCCCGTTCTCGTGTGCTTTTTTCTCTTCAATACTGCTGACAACCCGCGGCACGTAGTTCGCAGTATCACTGTACCACAAAAGTATTTCATTACTCTTTTGAAATAAATACAATTTTTTGTACATTATTTTACATTTATTTTGTAAGACAGCCAAATAGTTCCAATATAATAATTATAGGCCAAAATAACATAGTTGCTCGTGTAATCCAGAGCAGATTATAACTTTGGTGGAGTTGCGTGTTTGTAATTAGTTGCTAAAGCGTAAGAGAGACTGAGATTACATGAAAAACTTTGCCACTTTACACCAAATAATAAAGTCTTAACATTTGGTTTATTTACGCATAAAAATATTTACGATGATTTTATTTATTGAAGCCCTCTTGTTCATATTTTATATTCATACTATACTCGGATTTTCTATTTCAATTGAAAAACTATTGCCTTTATCCGAATGAACAGATGTAATAGTAATAAATACATCAGGAAGCTTTAGCGATTTATTACGGCAGGAGTGGCTCAAGAGGCTACCAACGTTGTTTTTGTAGATTAGTTTTCAGACTTTGGTCACGTAGTTACTAGCTAACTAGTTAGAATAGTACTTAAAACTAACAAACCGAAGAAGCGGAAACTAAGACTGGAATAATTAAGCGTTGGTTAAAAGTAGGTACGTTCTCTACTAGCGGTCTACCGACTAGTCACCGCACAAACTCTGAGGTTCCACATGGATACCATAGAGTTCTGATGGAACATGATGTCCATGGCATGCTATTTTGCCTAAAATTGGAGATAAAGGCCGAAATTTGGCTGCCATAGATTTTTTTTGTGATTTAATTAAGTTAATGAAAGTTAATGATAGCACAGGTAAATAGAAAGTCGAACAAGCTATCGCTAAAAGATTCAAGAAATGTAATTTTATTATTAAGTTACGAGTAATTAAATTATTTTTTCAGAAGAGTTCGCACAGTTTTATATTTAAGTGGCTTTGATTAAAAAGGCGCATCATACTAATGTCTAATCTGAGGAGCTCGAGGCTGACTACAGAAGTTGACCAATCACAGGTTAAGCTTGCTTGCGCACAGTTAAGCGTGATTCGATTACGGTCGTACGATAACGAGTTTCTCCGTGTTTCGAAAGGCACGTCGAATTGTGGGTCCCTCTTTACCTCTCCTTTATACCTCTATGAGAGCTTTGACGGGTAGTTATAATATGCGACAGTTGAGGAGGTCAGATAGGCACTCGCTCCGTGTAACACATTGGTACTTAGCTACATGCGGTTAGGCTGGAATTCGGATCCCAACATAGTTTCGAAAAAGTTAGGCTGATGATGATCATACTAATGTATTTTTAATGACACACCAAACACACGTTAAAACTTCTAATTTTATAAATTACTAGATACAGCTTATAAAAACTTCGTGAAGCTACTATTTCCCATTAAAGAAAGGTTTTTCCACGTAATGTAATTAAGCCATGTGTCAATTTTTATTTTCATATTTATAACGAAGAAAATTAATAAGTAAATACATTACATACCAATTTCAAGAAAGATTTAACAATCATAAAATGGCGTAGGTAGAATAATATGAAACATCGCGGAATTTCATATAAGTTTCTTCTTTTGATACTGCTTCTGGAATTATTTTACTTTTATAAATTCGATGCGTTTGTTTATTATGCCTATTTTAAGAACTGCATTCATTTTTGTAACCAATTTATTGTGGTATTATTGTTGTTTTCGTAGTTCCTGGATATTTCTTCGGCACAATCTCTTATTCCTTGATCTTTTCGCTTTTTAATAAGCAGACATAACACATGTGCTAAATTGACATACTTTTTTTATGAATACCTGCGTTAACTTTTGTAATATACCTCTCTTATTTCTATATCTTTACGCCTCAAAATGGTTTATGTCGAATTTCCGTCCTGTTCACACTCATAAAACGCTTTATACTTGAATAATGAAATTGTTTACTAGCAACAAGTACAATCAACAAAATAGATTCATGACCCGCCGGCTTATTTCTTAAAGACATTCAAATACAATAAACTCGACATTCGCGTAAACATAGATTGCCATGGTAACAACACCCGTCATTTAATTATGTACATTATAGTTAGAATTTATCCGTTGCAGTGGCCATCTTTTTAATTAATTCATATCCATGATTTTTAGACGCAGGGGAACAAATGTCGTATTGACCCTGTGATAATTTTTTAATTGATCGATAATGTTAGTTACACGATTTGGAAAAGAAAAAAAATGGTTAAGCTTGATACCAAAAAGTTTTGATTCAGATTCAGATTATTGCTGATTATCCTATAATGTGATCTATTCTAGTAAAGACAAAGTTCAAAATGGTTTAAATCTCCAGCACGCATCGACGAAGAGTGCCTAATTTAAAACCTTTGTTGTTTTAACGATTTCAAACGATTTCTCGTAAAGGTGGATCATGTTTCAATTTGTTGATTGTGCATTAAAAATGAGGAACAGCCTTTATTTAACATCTTTGGAATAAACTGCTTTTCATCCTAAACAGATACTTATTGAGTGCGTAATAAATAAAATATAACTGAGAATCTATTTTAAACAAAGTGTAGAAGTGAATCCAATGTCATTTAATATTTTTTTGTGTAGAAGAAAGAACAGCGGAACGATATTTGCCACAAAATCGACATATTTTTTCGAGTCTACTAAAGTTTAGGTAGTTCTACGTAATAATAATAACATTGTACAGTTGGCTTTAATTGGGGTTCTAGATCACTTTATCAAGTCAATAGGCTGATCTATTGAGTACCCGATAAACCGCAGCAATTATGTGTGTTCCAAAATAGAACTGATCCGATCAGTATTTTAGGCTGAATTATTTAGGCATTGTGATGGATAATAATCATGTTCAGAGAACGTAATTTACTTTTCTTTTGTGTTAAAAATAACTTTATTCGATATAAAGTCAAGATTGAATTGAAGGGACTGAGAAATATATACAAATAAGGTTATATTAGAGCGGTACTTTAATGTTTGGTCAATTGTAAAAAAATATTATTGGTTTCAATGAAGCACTAATCGTGAGTCCAACAACCGTTTTTGGATTCCCCTTTTAAGGATTACAGGGAATACCGTAGTCGATATTTCAGTTTTGACAATTAAGGTTGTCAATATAACGGGTACGGTGTGTTAGCAAGCCATTAATACCAAGGCAAATTATTATTCAAGCGACGCTCGCTCTAAATAACCTTTTTATTATCAGCCACCTGCGGCTCCGCCTGCAATGATATGTTTATTGCTGGAAAGAATAATCCTGTTTTTCAGTCTATTAAAAAAACCTTATGTTTTAAAACATGTAATAATTGGGTTCCATTCCAATCTCCTCTCAGAAAACCTTTCTGTAGATTTCTCATGAAAGACTAAGAAACATTTATGCATCTATATATTATATTTTCATATATTTTGCGATTATAGTGTTCGTAGGAGTGTAGTTGGTATATTGGGTTGTAGTTGGTAGTTGGTATATCTTTGTCAACAAAATGTGAGCCTTAATAAATATTACATTATTTTGTTAGCCAACAAATATTTTATATTAAAAATACTAAAATAGACAAAGGTTAATAAATAGCTACACAAGAACGTTTTACTTTAGATTAATCTTGTTACGTTCGGCAATCCATTGAAATCTTGCGACAAATACATTAATCTTGTATGTCTCGGGATAACCTGTCAGCTGAACGAAATTTAGTGGCCGTACATAGTACAACAACAGTTCAGTATCCAACTTAGTCACATGCATTTCAACTTGGAACGAAGACCTGCGCAAAAATTATGGTAGGTATTTTCACCGCTGGAAAAAGCGATGAAAATACCTACCATAATTTGCGGTTTCGCCCGCGTTGATAAGTTTACGGTTTCAACATCATCATATTCCATGGAATCAATAAAGTAATTTACATTCAAAACTATGATAGACGTCAAAATAATTATGCTAAACATTTGACAAGAAAGTGGGTGGAATAGTTAACATGACAAATTGAATGTTTTTATACCCACAATTTTTTCATGCTTATACTGTGGACTTACTTCCCTGGAAGGCCACGAATATTTCACTAAAATAAAAGTCAAATCGACATAGAAACGAAATAAGTTATAATGACGTCATCAAAGCATCATAAATGTAACCGCCATGTTTGCGAAACTATTTTACATTAAATCCGGATTATGAAAACAGTTCACATCTGTTGTTGTGAAAGCGAGAAACAATAGGCGACGAACATAGGATTAGAGATGAACACGCGAAACGTGGCTGCTTGTGTAAACTTCTGATAAAGAAGTGATTATAATATGTGTAGAACACATGTTAATGTTTATACTTTTAGAATTAACTTTAACTTGTTGAACACACAGTTCTGAACTCAACCTTAAACGTATACACCTGTTCATGACAGTCCGGTCGGCTTTTACATTTTTGCGTTATGTATAGTTACCAGCTTCATAAGTATAATAATATCTAAATGAAACACACTATAGGTATAACCATCATATCCAAATTAAAGTGAGTACTTTCCTCAAAAGGCCTCTACCTATAAATATCAGTTAACACACAACCTCTCAGGTGTTATAAAAAAGTTTGGACTCTTGCCCTAACGCTACAAGTTACTTAACGTCAAAGGTCACGTAAAATGGTTCCTTGAACATCCAGATAACGGCGAGTGTACAACTTTGTGAAGATTTTTACGAAGATAAAAGTTTATATTGTTTTTATAAAGCAGACTGAAGTTTAACGAGGGAATATTTTAGATTGTAAATTGGAGCATTAACCGCATTTTTTGTATTAGATCAGTACTATGAACTGTTAAATAAAACTAAACTTCATTTACAGTTTATTATGTAATGGAAAATAATTTGAAACTAGTAGTTCGGGTAAAACTTTAATCTCCATTATCAGTCCCATCTTACCGTAGTTTACAGCTGGTTAACACCTATCTTACGCCTTTCAAGTTTCTAAAGGGTTCCCTTTTGTGTAGATCTATTCGTGTCCATTCAAACTTGAATAACTTTTTCTAGTGATTTTGTAAAAGGTTGGAAGGATGTTTATTGTGATCAAGATGTTTAGTGTGTAGTTGCCAGTCATCAGTGAGACAGAAATTCAAACAGATTGAAACACTTAAGACTTAAAAACAATTAATTATAATAATGCTTAAATCTTGTGTCCTTGAAATGTTCCATAACCATTAAGATGATTAGTCTTGCTAAATCACGATTATTTAACATCCTCAAAATGTTAAGGTTACTTAAAACCTCCATATACTAAGATGGCAATTTAATAGGTTTAATTTAGTTAATCTACCTTGTAGAATTAGTCCTAACTTTAATAGCCTTAGGCAGAGTCTAGATCTGTAACTGGATAATTAGTAAACGTAATTTGTGTTGCAGGTGTGGCTAACAGGACTTGCGCTGTAAGAATACCTCGACAAGTGTCCGAAGACAAGAAAGGATACTTGGAGGACCGTCGCCCCGCGGCTAATGCCGACCCCTACCGCATCATTTCAATAATGCTTAGAACATGCATATTCGATGAGTAAGCTGCAGTTGGCAACGACACTTACTCGGTATGTGTTGAGTTGGTTTCCTGTTTGGCGCAATTACAGTTACAGCGTACATAAATATGTACAACTGATTGATTAAACGCTTGAATGTCTTTGTAAACTTTGTGTTTGAATAAAATTACGCCTTTATTTTCTTGTTTATTTACGTAGAGTTACGCGAGAGCGAGATTTATTGCTACTGTGTATTGCAAATGCCAAATGGAATTTTTAGAACTTTTCATTTGAGATTTCTGCAAAGTATCGAATGCGAACGGGTTTGTTTATGAGTTAGAGTTGAATAGCCCGCCCATTGCTGCAAGTCTCGTGACTAACGTTTTATTGGTCAATGAAACCATGAAACCATTTGCGTTCTTTATTCACGGCAAATTTGTGGAGATTAAATTACATTATAACTTCTTTATTAGTTTCCCCAATTCATGGAAGTAAAAAAAATATTTGTCACAAATCTCTTAATTACGGAGTTTTTTTTAAAAACAACGAAGGTTTTGATTATATCCGATAATGAGTTCTGGTAATGAGTTGCAAAACACTGCACAAAATTCCCTTAATTTCCGTAATGCTGTCACGTAAAACCGTCGTTAGCTTATTTCATACCCTACAACAGGAAAAAATACAAGCTGGAAAGTAATTGAAAAAGTTTTCGGGATATATTTAAACCTTCTTTGCTTTCTCAGTACAAAACAATACCTTTTTATGAATATAACTCATTGTGATTCGAATGTTTTTTTTTTTTAGCATACTGATCTTTTCATTTTGAATAGTTATTTACAGTAGTATCAATTATATATTTCACTACAAATAAAGGCTACAGACGAAACATTGCTTTTATAAAATTAGTGATAAAAAAACACATGCGTCCTTAAATTATTTTAATTTCGTAAATATTTTACATTTTCATTTATCATTATATTTGATCACATCACATATTTTCTTATCCCTAGAAATATAATTAATTTAATTCTAATTCAACGTATTTACACTTTGTCATCATATGATATGTCTGTAAATTCAACAATGTTACTATTTGGGAATATATACAGTTCACTAACTCTCTCGTCTCCTATGGGCATTTCGTCTCTATTTGATAGTTTCTTCGCTAATCTTCTTTTGCCCATGTCTGTGTTGGTCATCCTTATGTTCAAATACCTCCTGCTGTTGCCATGGCCGTCGATATCTTCAGTATTCATTAAATTGAAACCATTTTCTCGATTCTGACTAGCCATACAATGGCAAGAATTCCTAGAAGGAACTTTCAAAGTATCCCCCGGCGGCATGTTTATAGATTTTCTGGTTGAGTAACCACTTCTGTCGTTTGTTGATCGGAATGATAAAATCCGAGTGCGATAGGATTGTCCATCCTGAAATTAATTACTTTTTATAAGCTGGCTTTAACCTTAACTGGAAAATAAAGGCAATCTATAACTCGCTGAAAGCTTTACCTCGTAGCTATCATTAACAAATCTACTTGGCTTTTTCCCAAAGGTGAAACGCTGCTTGAATTCCTTCTTGAATTTTTCCTGAAATCAAAGTTATTTGTGTTAATTGGTTCACGTATTTCAAATAAACAAGGCAGCTGTGGAGCTCACATGGATAGACACACATATCTAGATTGTAGAGCTTTCTACAATATCGAGTTGAAAATATGTGAATTATAGTAGAAACTAAATTACTATAATGC
>NW_020800416.1:22500-29684 GCF_003590095.1 Trichoplusia ni | reverse complement strand
GTGCCGGGCCTGGTCGATGCTCTCGCGTCTTTTCGGGGCGCGAGGGCGGAATCCGGACCCGCGTTCCGGCCTTCCGCGGATCTTCCTAGCCGTAAGGCCGTGTCGGTCTCGACCTCGTGCGCGATCGGCGCGGTTCTGTACGACCGCCGTTCAACGGTCAGCTCAGAACTGGCACGGACAAGGGGAATCCGACTGTCTAATTAAAACAAAGCATTGCGATGGCCCTCGCGGGTGTTGACGCAATGTGATTTCTGCCCAGTGCTCTGAATGTCAACGTGAAGAAATTCAAGCAAGCGCGGGTAAACGGCGGGAGTAACTATGACTCTCTTAAGGTAGCCAAATGCCTCGTCATCTAATTAGTGACGCGCATGAATGGATTAACGAGATTCCCACTGTCCCTATCTACCAAAGTGCTGGGGGTGGTGATTGACGCGAGTCTGTCGTTCAGTGAACACGCACGTAGCATCGGCGAACGTGCGTCGTCGGGACTGGGGAAAATGTCACGCATGACTGCCACTTCGTGGGGCATGCGGTACAGGGCCCTTAAGGTCTTGTACGGGGGAATTTTCACCCCTATAGTGACATACGCGGCGGGATGCTGGTGGCGGCGGGTCTCCACATACGTGGTCCGCACCGCTTTGCTGAGAGCGCAACGGCCTGCTCTGATTCTGCTGACGAAGGCTTACAGGTCCACTAGTACCGCGGCCCTGCCTGTGTTAGCAGGGGTGTTACCGGCGGACCTCGAGGTTGCCCGTGCTGGCAGAATCGACGAGATGCGGGGTCTGCCTCGGCAGGAACTCCGCGAGGGCAAGAAAGACGCATGGAAGGGTGCGGTCGCGGACTGGCAGCGTCGCTGGGACGCTGAGACCAAGGGCCGCGAGCTCTACCGATTCTTCCCGGATGTGACGGCAAGGCTCAGGGCAACCTGGGTCGAGCCGGACTACCAAACCTCACAGATCCTGACTGGGCATGGTAGTTTTAGAAAGAGACTGTATGATATGAAGCTGCAAGAGACGAGTGAATGTTACTGCGGTGAAAGTGAGGAAAACATGGACCATGTACTATGGACTTGCCCGATATACGCGGACCTGAGGCGAGAGATGATGGACGGGATCGAACGCGAAGAGGTGGGACCGGTTTACTACTGCGACCTCGTCAGCTCGGAAGCTAACTTCCGGCGGCTGGGTCGCTTCGCACACGGCTGGTTCAAAATCAGGAGCGGGCTCGAGCAAGAGGATCAGCAAAGGGCGGGAGGCGAAGCCGTAAGTGTAATGTACAGAAGGCAAAGCAGCGGCTCTCCAGCGCTGGAACAGCAGTCCCAGAATGGGGAGAGTGCATTGAAAGGGACAGGATAAAGAATTTGTAGAGTCAAGAATCGCCTGCGGACGAAACAAGAAGCCAAGAGCGCTATAAGTCCGCAGCCGTCTCATGATTCGGCCCATATGACGAATTCGTCGGTGGGGCCATGGGAAGGTTGGTGGGATTTTGTCCCTATCTACTATCTAGCGAAACCACAGCCAAGGGAACGGGCTTGGGAGAATCAGCGGGGAAAGAAGACCCTGTTGAGCTTGACTCTAGTCTGGCATTGTAAGGAGACATGAGAGGTGTAGCATAAGTGGGAGATCGTTCGCGCGATCGTCGCTGAAAAACCACTACTTTCATTGTTTCATTACTTACTCGGTTGGGCGGAAGCGGTGCGCGGTCGATGTTAATCGGCGGGCGCACGGTGTTTCGTTCCAAGCGTGCAGAGTGGCGACGTGGCGGCAACGCTCGTCGCCGTAAAACTCCCGCGTGATCCGGTTCGAGGACACTGCCAGGCGGGTAGTTTGACTGGGGCGGTACATCTGTCAAAGAATAACGCAGGTGTCCTAAGGCCAGCTCAGCGAGGACAGAAACCTCGCGTGGAGCAAAAGGGCAAAAGCTGGCTTGATCCAGATGTTCAGTACGCATAGGGACTGCGAAAGCACGGCCTATCGATCCTTTAGTATAAAGAGTTTTTAGCAAGAGGTGCCAGAAAAGTTACCACAGGGATAACTGGCTTGTGGCAGCCAAGCGTTCATAGCGACGTTGCTTTTTGATCCTTCGATGTCGGCTCTTCCTATCATTGCGAAGCAAAATTCGCCAAGCGTTGGATTGTTCACCCATCAAAAGGGAACGTGAGCTGGGTTTAGACCGTCGTGAGACAGGTTAGTTTTACCCTACTGATGGCTTGTCGTTGCGATAGTAATACTGCTCAGTACGAGAGGAACCGCAGTTTCGGACATTTGGTTCATGCACTCGGCCGAGCGGCCGGTGGTGCGAAGCTACCATCCGCGGGATTATGCCTGAACGCCTCTAAGGCCGAAGCCAGCCTAGCCGAATCCGGCAAGGATATGCTCACTGTGGAGCCCCGAGAGTCGGGAGGCTCTAAACAATGTGACTTTACTAGTCGCGCTTCACCACGTGAGGTGCGACGTCGAAGCCCATTTGGATCGCGGAGATCGATGCTGTCCGTTTAACGCGTGCATCACGGCTCCGAAGGTCCGAATTTACCTCAGTTCGATGTCGGGGCTCGGAATAGTCTGTAGACGACTTCCGTTCCTGGCGGGGTGTTGTGCTCGGTAGAGCAGCGTCGTGCTGCGATCTGTTGAGACTCAGCCCTACGCCAGGTGATTCGTCCGAGGACGATGATAATGTAAACACACAAACACACATCAAGACAACGTGTGCGACGACGGACGATGTTCTGTCGCGTTTTCGTTTTCTTCATTAATATTTCATTAATACACGAACGGTACACTAACGATATAACACTCTGATTCAACAAACTCAATTTTAAACATATAAAAAAACGTAATTTTTCACCGCGCCCCATTGAGATGCGCTTGCGCATCTTAAATAGTCAATTTAATACACGAACGGTAACGGGTCAAAAAATTAATACACGAACGGTAACGAACATCGAAATTTAAAAAAATAATCTTTCTCTCGATACAAATGAAGTTTACATCGATTATAACTGACGTCTATTAGCCGTTCCTCCTGTAAATCTCGATCGTAATATCAATAATACAACAACGAAACAAGCAAGCGCTCAGACAATATATTACATAGATATGTAGATGTAAACAAACGAATAACACAACAAGAACGCTAAACGAAACTAACTCGCACTCTCACTTCGTACATATACACCACGACGGCACGGGCAAGCTGTGACAAGCCGCTTGAGAGCGAGAACACACCTCGAACGAACATACATACTAGGTACCTACCTACCTAACTACAATATAAATGCAAAAAAAATATATCATGGTGGGTGATCTTAGCGTCTTAAACGCATCTCTAACTATGCATACATATATGTATTATAGTACCTACTAACTAGTAGTAGTAGTAGTAGTAGTAGTAGTAACCAGAAACCCAGCAGGCACGCGCGCTCGCGCGGGGGGGGGGGGGGGGTGCTTGCGTTCCTGCCTTCATAGGCGTCTGTGTCACACCACACCAATGAAGACTCAAACACTCACCAAGTCGTTGAACCTAGACAAACACCCAGGCACCCCCCCCCCCCCCCCCGGCCACACACCCCCGCTCTGCAGCGCCTCAGGTTCTTTTGTGGTGGTCGATGTTAGTTCTTCAGGTTGATGGAGGCCACCCTCTCAACATATTCAATACCAATATCTGGGTGGGTGGGGGAGGAGCGGAGGGGGGAGGGTAGGGGCGGGGGCTAGGTCTCCACTGTCGGCTTTCACTCACCTCGAGGGTAGGTAGTGTTTGAATGACACCACCGACGATCCCTGATCTGCTGATCTCGAAACTTTTCAGTTCACTCGGTCGCTTGGTACGTGGATATCTCATCGTATAACGTATTTCTCCTCCGATACTATATACGTTTAAGTTTGCAACAATGTCATGCGGCGCGCGCAGATGCGCGCACGTATGATGTTGTGCGCGTGCGCGTGCGCAGCTTTCAGCGACTTAACGTTGACACGCGAACATTATTATGTTAGTGTGTTTCACGTTAAGTCGCTGAATGTCGTCTACGAACGAAAAATGGACGACACACACATGTAGTAATATTATTATGAAGATGATCAACACACATACATATTATTATATATATATATATAAGTGTATATATATATATTAGTATGTAAGTGTGTAGTACTGTGTGTGTTGTGCGTTTGTGTAACTTCAACTGTGTGGACCGTCGGTTCGTAACAACGTTACGATTCGTTAACGGTTCAAATGTTATAAAATATGACTTTAATCGTGACGTGATCGATTCAAACGCGCACGGATACGCTAATGTGAATCTTTCGCGAGTTCAATCACGATTATTTATTTTTGTGTAAATAGTATTGTTCTATATACGCATTATTATATGATTACATATATAAACTAAACAATGAATATAGTGAATACGGACTCTGTACAATCCGGGCAATTAAATCGTTGTTTGACGTATTTTATTATGTTAACCGAGATTATTATTAAAGTGAATGAAATCGTGTCTCGATACGAACGTTCACCATCGGGGTTTTTTCATTATATTGTACCCTTATAGGCGTCGTCGTAGTCGTCGTCGTCGTCGTCGAAAACAATATTCGTCTCAATTATTATACGAGCTCGCCCGTACAAGCGTCTGCGTTAATCCGTCGACGCGCGGGAATGAGGATTTCTCGTAAGTATCGATATAGAGAGAGGACGGTATACGTGTGTACCACCGCAATCGAAAATCGAAACGAACGAGAACGTCTTTCATATGAATGAAGCTCCCTGGTTGATCCTGCCAGTAGTTATATGCTTGTCTCAAAGATTAAGCCATGCATGTCTCAGTGCAAGCCGTATTAAGGCGATACCGCGAATGGCTCAATATATCAGTTTTGGTTCCTTAGATCTTACTCAGTTACTTGGATAACTGTGGTAATTCTAGAGCTAATACATGCAATCAGAACTCTGACCAGTGATGGGATGAGTGCTTTTATTAGATCAAAACCAATCGACGGATGGCCATGTGTCTGAAGTCGTTAATTTTGATGAATCTGGATAACTTTTGCCGATCGCATGGTCCAGTACCGGCGACGCATCTTTCAAATGTCTGCCTTATCAACTTTCGATGGTAGTTTCTGCGACTACCATGGTTGTCACGGGTAACGGGGAATCAGGGTTCGATTCCGGAGAGGGAGCCTGAGAAACGGCTACCACATCCAAGGAAGGCAGCAGGCGCGCAAATTACCCACTCCCGGCACGGGGAGGTAGTGACGAAAAATAACGATACGGGACTCTTACGAGGCCTCGTAATCGGAATGAGTACACTTTAAATATTTTAACGAGGAACAATTGGAGGGCAAGTCTGGTGCCAGCAGCCGCGGTAATTCCAGCTCCAATAGCGTATACTAAAATTGTTGCGGTTAAAAAGCTCGTAGTTGCATTTGTGCGCCGCGCTGTCGGTGCACCGCATCCGCGGTGATACTGACACGTCTGCGGAGCATATCGTCGGTGAGCCGGCGGTAATACGCCGGTTCAATATCAAAATCCTATCGCGGTGCTCTTCGGTGAGTGTCGAGGTGGGCCGACAATTTTACTTTGAACAAATTAGAGTGCTCAAAGCGGGCTCAAAATGCTGCTTGAATATTTCGTGCATGGAATAATAGAATATGATCTCGGTTCTATTTTGTTGGTTTTCAGAACTCCGAGGTAATGATTAATAGGGATAACTGGGGGCATTCGTATTGCGACGTTAGAGGTGAAATTCTTGGATCGTCGCAAGACGAACATCAGCGAAAGCATTTGCCAAAGGTGTTTTCATCAATCAAGAACGAAAGTTAGAGGTTCGAAGGCGATTAGATACCGCCCTAGTTCTAACCGTAAATATGTCATCTAGCGATCCGCCGACGTTACTACAATGGCTCGGCGGGCAGCTTCCGGGAAACCAAAGATTTTGGACTCCGGGGGGAGTATGGTTGCAAAGCTGAAACTTAAAGGAATTGACGGAAGGGCACCACCAGGAGTGGAGCCTGCGGCTTAATTTGACTCAACACGGGAAATCTCACCAGGCCCGGACACCGGAAGGATTGACAGATTAACAGCTCTTTCTTGATTCGGTGGGTGGTGGTGCATGGCCGTTCTTAGTTGGTGGAGCGATTTGTCTGGTTAATTCCGGTAACGAACGAGACTCTAGCCTGCTAAATAGGCGTCGTCATTTAGGTGTGCGTGGCTACGCGTCACGCAACTCACTGGCGACGTATTAAAATTCTTCTTAGAGGGACCGGCGGCTTCGAGCCGCACGAGATTGAGCAATAACAGGTCTGTGATGCCCTTAGATGTCCTGGGCCGCACGCGCGCTACACTGAAGGAATCAGCATGTTCTCCCTGGCCTAGAGGCCCGGGCAACCCGCTGAAACTCCTTCGTGCTGGGGATTGGGGTTTGCAATTATCCCCCATAAACGAGGAATTCCTAGTAAGCGCGAGTCATAAGCTCGCGTTGATTACGTCCCTGCCCTTTGTACACACCGCCCGTCGCTACTACCGATTGAATGATTTAGTGAGGTCTTCGGACCGACACGCGGTGGCTTCACGGCCGTCGGCGTTGCTGGGAAGTTGACCAAACTTGATCATTTAGAGGAAGTAAAAGTCGTAACAAGGTTTCCGTAGGGGAACCTGCGGAAGGATCATTAACGATGTACCGTTTTAACGTGCACTGCGTACGCGAAACGATGTCACATTAATGTTCTCCAAATACTTAAAACGTTCGTCGACACTTTTATCCAATCGTATCGATGAACTTTTAAAAAGAGACCGAACCGACAGGCGTTCCATGGCTTAACTGTCCGGGCGCGCCGGTCGTTCGTCTCGCGTCGCGTACAATCGAGAGTTTTATGCTTCGTTACGATACGGTTTAACATAAAATCCGCAAACCGTGAGAAACATATAAGCTTTAGGTGGATACGCGTTCGTTAACGTTCACTCTCTCTCGTTGCAGATTACGCGGTGTTCCGCGACGGGGGTAAATGTTTTTTTTTTTTTTTTTTTAGATATATTAAAAAAAAAAAAATTCTTTATTTATCGTAACATGGGTAATAATTTTGTAAAACTATTACCCTGGACGGTGGATCACTTGGCTCGCGGGTCGATGAAGAACGCAGTTAACTGCGCGTCATAGTGTGAACTGCAGGACACATTTGAACATCGACATTTCGAAC